>NW_007787119.1:0-2548 GCF_000696425.1 Galeopterus variegatus
AGTTTTTCTCTGGGATACAGACACTTTGGGCTTCTCAGTGCATTCATGGTGCTTTGAGCAATCCTTTTTTCGTCTCCATGACACAGTGGGGAGCGTAACACCTTGTTTCATACTGAATACATAAATCAATTTGAAACTGATTAAAGACTTAAATGGAAAACCTGAATCCATAAAACTATTAGATAAAAACATAGGGAAATCTTCTATTTACTGCTATTGAAAACTCTCTGTAATCATCTGATGACCTTCCTGTATTTCCTTCAAAGAAGTCTTATTTAAACTTTAGTGATATTAGAATAAGCTTTTGTGTGTGTGTGCTCTAATTTATTTTTTTTCAGAACAGAAGCAATGAATTTTAAAAAGTTGCTCTAGGCAAAAATATTAAAATTTACTACATTCAGAGTCATGAAGAACATGGAAAAAGAAGCACATTTGGAAGATGTAAAAATCAATACAACTGTTCTTGAGGGCATTTAACCTAAGGAAATAATAAAGGATGTTCACAAAGGTTTAGTATAAGGCTGGTCATTTTAGTGATGTGCATGACAGAAGAAAATGGAAATAATCTATATATCTAATAAAAATGGATGGAATAATTAAATGACACTTCATCTCTACAATAAGATATCTTGTAGCTATAAAAAGAGAATTTGTAGAAATGAATTTAATGACATGGAAAAATATTCAGATAGTTAACTTATTAATTGGTGATCTTAGGCAAATTAGTTGACTGTCTTCTGCCTCAGTTTCCTTAGAATAAAATTGGAATAATAATATTGTCTTCCTAATAGGGTTGACATGAGATTTACATGAGTTATTATATGTAAAAATATTTGGTATAATACCTGGATAGTAAACATTATATACATATTAGCTGTAATTATATTAGAAAAAGCTTAATGCAACTTAATGAAATGTTAAACAAAGATATAAACAAATATTAACCCCTATTACATCTAAAAATATTCAATAGTCAACCAAAATTTGTATGCTAAAATCTTCTTTCATTTTGAATAGTTTGTTGTTTTTTTCATCATATGTGGAGGAAAAAGATAGAGAGGGTAAGTGCCCAGACTGTCCTACACGTTCGTGCAATCCAGCTTCTTTGGAACCTCATCCACCTACTCAGAAATTGCCCAATCTTCCAACTCTGTCCACACAGCCAACTCCTTTCTTTGGTTAATTTTCAGGAGGCTTATATTGGATTTTTTTCCAAATCCAATACTAAACTCAATGACATTTTCTCTGAAGTCTCATTCTTTATTGAAGAGCTCTCCCTTTAGATAACAACTCCATTCATGTGAATTTATGAAGCCAACATTGTCTCAGATAACCACAGTGAATGGGGCACACAAAAGGTTTGTTAGCAGTATTAATCCACATTGCTCAGATCATTGCCCTAACTTCTTGTTGCATTACCTTCAGATTCTCCAAAGCTTTAAGTAATTATTCCTGAGAACACCTTTCTTATTCTTTTGTGAACTCACTGATGAATCCGTTCACTCCCACTTCTCAGAAACCTGTATGAAGGTTCCTCTGACCTGTTGTCTAGGCCCTCTGGCATCACATGTCATGCACCACTATCATCATGGCTACTGACGTGAACTAGTTCCATATGCCCCAAAGTAGTACAGTATGATCTGAAGACCGCAAACTGAGAACTCCAAATGGAAATCCCTTTCTTTTCTCCACTTTTAGTTATATTATTGTTATGTAGCCAAATAAATTGGAAGTTATGCTAACCATATGTTAGAGTAGGGTGGCCTATGTGCACGGTGAAAATGTTATATCCTGTAATGGCCAGTAAAGTATTAAATTAAATTTAATTTAAGTGTAATTAAATTAAATTAAATTAAAATTTGGAAAATCCAGTTTCTATGTTTAAACTGAAAATAACTTTCATTTTTTATCCACATTACTATGGCTTTCTATGATGCATATGTATCCAGCTCACAAATCATCCAGACCATCCTCTTCCATTTGAATCCTCAAGACAAACAGTGCTCATCTCAAGCTGGAACCCAAGAGCTTCACTGAGGGAGTCCGCAGGATCCATCAGTACAACCTCCCAACCTTCTCCATCCATACTACTCATTCTGTGATATTTTATATTCAATGGCTAGAGGTTATTGTTCCTTTATTCCTTGAACTATTAGAAAAGTACAGCAGAGGATGGAGTAGACATTGCATAAATTTGATTTCTCATTACCCATGCATGCCACTTCTCTCATCAACTCCAGCAATGATAGTTGATACAACTCAGTGGGTTCATAAAGCCTTTCAGTGATGAAATATTTAATAACAGATTTGATGCAAAATTTCAGCCTTTATATTTTTATTCCAGTCAATTAAACATGATGTCCATCTGTTTATAATTTATTTTTTTCTTTCTTCTGCATGTACTTTAGATTTTTTAAAATTTGACTTGTTCATAGTTTATTTAATAGTGCATGCCTTCAGCCCTATGTATAGCACACATTCACATAGGTCATGTTATCAGTTAATATATATCAGGAACGCCTGGACGTCTTTTTCTTCTTTTTTTTTT
>NW_007787120.1:0-2547 GCF_000696425.1 Galeopterus variegatus
AGTAATAATCATTTGCTCACATATTATCCTTGAAATAACTCTTATGGAAATAATTGATAACGGGTATTCATAGAATTAAGATATTATAAGCAAGACTTTATAAAAATGGTAGCTAATTATATATTTCAAATATCTCGGATATAGTTAAAATATCTCTCTTTTTTTATTCTTGAAGTATGCATGCTTGAGATACTCTTCAAGCATACTTCTTTTCAGGAGTGAGATAAGAAGAAAAGCAAACTTATAATATGGGTCGTAAATAACTGGTAAGTTGACCCAAGGCTTCTATTACAACTGCTTTGCTTAGAAAAACATTATGGCATGTTGTTGTAAAGCTGTGATCTGAAAACTGTACACCTTATAACAACATTTTCACATGTAGGATTATACCACAAATAAAAACTTTCACATGGACATGAGAAAAGAATTGAAAATAAATATTTATGGCAGCAATTTTGAAATAACAAATAAGTGGAGGTAACCTAATTCTTCATCTATAAGAGAAGCAAAAATATGTTGTAGTATAGTTGTACAAAGAAACGCCATTTATTAGGAAATGAATAAATATAGTCACATACATCAATGTGATTGAATATCAAAATAAATTTGATTGAAAATTAAAAATATATTTGATTGAAAAATTAAGTCAGAGAAGATAGAATATAAAGTCCAATTATAAAAAAATAATATTAAAAATTGAAGAAAGGGGATTAGATAGGACTGATGAGGAGAAATGATTGTCTCCTATGAAACTAAAGGAGCTCCCAAAATATTAGTTTATTGTTATTAGTTATATAATAATGTTTTTTTTTAAATATACTTACAACATATAAAATGTATACAATACATACAATATACATATTAATTCATACATAATTTTTGAGCAATACATAACATATACAAAATGCTTATTATATTTATCATTTTGATTTTAATGCAATATTTAATAACAGATTAAATCCAACAGTCTTTGATGGTGATGCCTCTAGTATCCATAATTTTAATAAGCTTCCCAAGTGTTCTTTTGCATACAACGTTTGAGACTTCTGAAGGATGTATGATCCTCACATTTACAAATTAAAAAGATCATTTTGGGAGGCTCTTGATTTGTAAATTAGAGGCAGATAAAACAAAATGAAATACGAAAAAGATTTGTATTATCTTTTAGGAGACTCTTTCAGTTTTTACTACAGAGGTGATGAATTCCTAAACTAGGTCACAGGCAATGAAACAGAGGAAGTGTATATATTTTCAATTAGCAAAGTTTACAGAATAATTGATTAGGTGTGGGAATTATGACTATAAGAGAATGTGAAATCTAGAAAATTAATACATGTCTAGATTGGTTCACCAACTGGTTCAGCAGTTATCCAGTAGATATGACTGAAATGGGAGAAGTCCTAGAGAAAGACAAGTATGCTCTGGGATTTGTTTTGAGTGAGGTGCCTGGGGTGGATCCAGATCAAGACAGTCAATTGGATATTGGATACAGAGGTCAGTAATTTTGGCAACAGGTACGATCCAGAGATTTCATAGCTAATGACTAAGTTTTTCTAGAAAGACAGTGTAAAATTAGAATTTTACACTCAAAGAACTAAACACGTTGAGCACTACATCATTTAAACATGAACCAGGAGGGCCGGCCCGGTGGTGCACTGGATAAGTGCGCCGCTTGGGAAGCGCGGCGGCGCTCCCGCTGGAGGGTTCGGATCCCACATACAGACCGGTTCCCGCTCACTGGCTGAGCGAGGCGCGGGGGCAACACGGAGGGTTGCAATCCCGTTGCCAGTCCCCGGCCCAGTACGGGGGCAACACTGAGGGCTGCGATCCATTGCCGGACACGGAAAAAGACAAAAGACAAAAAAAAAAAAAACATGAACCAGGAACAGAGGAAACTAAAAAGGTATGGAAAGAGGACCGTTAGACCAAGAGCCATAAAGAAGGGAGTGGGGAAGAAGTAATTTCCAAAGAAAACACATGGGCCGATAGATACAGAGAGTTTAGGAAAACAGATGCTAGGACTTAGTTGTTAAAATAGGAAGAGAGCAAAAAGACCTGCAAACAGGATAAAATAAAAACATTGAAAATATTTACGAAAAAAACCCCAAGCAGATTTAGTAAATATTGAAAATAGTATAAATATTCAAGAATGTGGGATTAAATAAATTAATTATATAATGTACATGTGTGTGTGTGTGTGTACATATATACACACATACATATGAAGGTATTTCAAAAAGTTCACAGAAAGATTTGTATTATCTTTCAGTTCTACTGTTCCACAAACATTTTGAAGTACCCTCATACATTTATAAAACCACAGGTAGCAACTGTAAATATAAAACCATATTCAGGTTTTAACAATGTCATTAAAAATGAGGTTGTCAAATAATATGCAAAAATGAAGAGTATTTGTGATGGCAATTTTATACCAACTTGATTGGCAATGGGGTGCCAAGATTAAACATTATTTCTGGGTGTGTTTGTGAAGGTGTTCCTGGGTGAGATGAGCATTTGAATTGGTGGACCCAGTAAAGGAGATTGCCC
>NW_007787121.1:0-2547 GCF_000696425.1 Galeopterus variegatus
GTAGCAGAAAGTAAAATTTAAAAAAAAAAAAAAAAAAACCTCCAAAAAGCTGGAACAACTTGAGAAACAATGATTCTGAATTATATATACATATAAATATATATATATATATGTATTATATGTAAGATTAGAACCCAAAGAATAAAATAAATAGAGGAGATATTTTGAGGTTGACCAAAGATGTTGTTTCTCCTTATTTATAAAGGGAAAAATAGTAACTTTACAATGGAAAATATAGCAGACACCATCTTAAAGTCCTCCAGTCTAACATCACCAATACGACATATTGATATCACATACCGCAATATGATATACTAAGAACAGTATATGACCTCTGGCATTCTTCCCTAAATATACCTCAACCTAACCATGCGGTTGGGCTGGCGGGGGAGGGGGGGAGAATCAAGACAAACCCAAATTGAGGGCACTCTACAAAACAGTTAAGCAGGATTATTCAAAAGTGTCAAGGACATGAAAGATAAAGAACTGTCACTGACTACAGGAGACTAAGGAGACATGACAACTAAATGGAAAGTGTTTCTGGATTGGATCCTTGAACAGAAAAAGGACACGAGTGACAATACTGGCCAAATCTGAACAAAGTCTGTAGTTTAGTTAGTAGTTTGTGCCAATGTTTATTTCTTAGTTTTAATAATTGTACTAATGTTATGTAAGATGTTGACATTAGGGGAAGATGGGTTAAGGGTATACAAGAATTCTCTGTACTATTTTTGCAACTCTTCTGTAAGACTAAAATTTATTTCTTAGTTTTAATAATTGTACTAATGTTATGTAAGATGTTGACATTAGGGGAAGAAGGGTTAAGGGTATACAAGAATTCTCTGTACTATTTTTGCAACTCTTCTGTAAGACTAAAATTATTTCAAAATAAAAGGTTTTTTAAGACTAAAATATTTTAATAGCGGAATTCTTTAGGAATAATTTTTTTAAAACAGAAAAATATTCTTCAAGGATGAGGGATGTTATAAGAATTGTTTTAAAGTTCCATAAATAAAACATAAGTGAAAACAATAAGTTTTTAAGAGTATTTGGCTATAGTAAATACACACTAATTTGAGGGAAAGGAGAGAAGAGGGGAAGGGAGGGAAGAAATCACTATCAAGACAAATCCAAAGCTACTGAGAGGAAGGGTTAGGACACAGGTAACAAATTCCATTCAATACCTAGAGGTCAAGCATGCTTTGGAATTATCCCAAATGCGATGGTCTGCAATGTTCCCAAGTTGCTTACATTTCCCCCCATTTTCTTTCCAAACCTGCTCTGTGAACTGTCCTTCTCACCCTTTCTCCCAGCAACCTTTTCACAATGACACCTAGTATTCCTATGATCTTAAATGATGATTAAATTCTTGAGCCAGGTGCTGTGCTAAACACTTAACATTATTTATTTAATCCTCACTAATAACCATGTGAGATATCTCCTCTTTATTGATGAGGACACTGAGGTTTAGGGGAATTCTTTAAATTGACCATGGTCCTACAGCTTAGAGTTGACCTCTTGTCTATCTTGTCTCCCCATTTTCATTTCCATATGTAAAGCTACATGCCAGGAAGCAGGAGTGACTCCAGCCTCCAGGGCATGTCCTCCAGCTCTGCCAGGTGCAGCCCATTGAGCTGCCCTGGTGCTTACAGTTTTTCCAGGCCGGTACTGCATGTAATCAGCAGCCCACAGTTCTGGGCTCCTGGTGACAGTCCTGCTGTCTTGGCTCACTAGACATTTCCTCAATGGGGGTTTGCTGTGGGGGATCCGACCCCACTTTAAATGACCTCCACAGTGGTTCCACCTTTGCAGCAGGTCTCTCCCTGAGTTCCCCAGCTTTTTCATGCATCTTCCAAAATCTGGGTGGAGGCTGCAATGCTTCCACTGTTCTCAAGTTCTGCTCTCAAGTTCTGCCAGCCCCACAGACTCAACACAATGCAGCCACCACCAAGGTTTCTGGCACACATCACACTTGGGACTGCCCGAGACAGAGCTGCTCCAGCCAGAGCGGCTGGGATGCAGGGAGCAGTTTCCCAAGGGCAGTGACACCCCAGGTCTGTCCTCAGGAGAACCTCAGTTCTCTTAGGCCTCGGCTCTGTGATGGGAGGGGTGCTCCCAAACTTCTGAAATGCCCTCAGGACCTTTTCCCATTGTCTTGCCTATTAGCATCTAGCTGCCCCATCCCCAGCTCTTGAACCACTTGAATCAGCTCAGCTTACACCGGCTATTCAGTCTCAGGTAGTTCTGCAGCGTTTGTGCATACAGTTCGAACAGCTGCACTCGCTCAACTCATCAAGGAGTGGCTGCCCCGCCCCTGTGCATATCTGCTATCCTGTAACCACTGCCACAAAGGCATGTGTAATGGAGGCTAACTTTACCACCTTTTCACTAGATGAGAACAAACTTGAAATTCTGCAGGGGCACCTGTCCTCAGGTCATCTGCCCACCTGCATGTGGCACTCTTTTCTTGGGTTTATATGGCACCTGTCAAGCCATCTCCTTTCTCGGGTTTATATGACACCAAGCAAGCCACTGGGTTTAAGTGGC
>NW_007787122.1:0-2547 GCF_000696425.1 Galeopterus variegatus
CAGTGCTGCTCCACCTTGCGACCTTCATAATCAGCACCTGGGCTAGGACCCACGCCTGCCCAAGACCTCGGGAGAGGATCCCCAGAGAGTCGGCTCTGCTTGCCTGCTCTTAATTGAATATTCATAGCGTTAATTTCTTTTTCCCTCTGCATGCTCCCTGGGTGGTGGGCAGAATCTACATGACTCCTCATCATCAGTACTGTTGCCATGGCGACTGAGTGCCACAGCCACTTGATCTCCAGGAGCCTTACCTTCTACCTCCCCTGCCATCCTGTGCCAGCACTGATGATAGCATTATGGTGACATGGTCATCACTATGCCACATGTGCCATGCATTGATTGTGACCCCAGGAAGGAGGCTACTCCCGGACATTGGATCTAAGCAGCCCCATTGCAGAATCGATTGTGAGGCCTGTCGGATCTGCTTCTGGGACTCGTTCAGGTATTAATGAGTCCCAACAGGAAACAGAAAGCACACTCAAATTAGGAAAATTCACAGAGGGTTTTTAATATTGTCCCCCACAAATGTGGGAAGGGTTTAGGGGGCTGAAATGAGGGAGAGGTGGATAACAGAAACCAAGGAGCAAGTCCTGCAGGGAGGCCACCCTGGAAGAAGCATCGAGTGACACAAAGAGCGGGGTGGGGACAGGCAGGTGAATACCCCGACTGTGTTCTCTTCTTCTGATCCCCTACAGTGCTCCTCCTGTCCCCACAACCCTGCAAAAGCCATAGGGCACAGGAGTCCATGGTTTCATCCTATTTTAATCATGTCTTTTATTTTCTATATTTTTTGATGCTTTGGCATCTTGGGGCCTCACAGACCCAGGGAGGAACTGCCCCTCCCCAGGGTTAGCTAATCCCTAAAGACAGCCAGCAACTTGTCTGCAAGCAGAGCATGCCTTTCATATGCAAATGAGCCAATCCAGAGTTTCTGCCACTAGACACCCCCTTTAACACTCACACACCAAGTTAATCTTCCCCCTGCCCTAAATCACCCCAGGACCAGGCACCAGACAACTAGGGGCCACCACTATAGCCCGGAGGCTGCCATATTTATTCCAACTACCCAGTACTGAGCCTGTTCATCTTGTCTACCCCATCCTGCCCATCCCCTCCCATGAGAACTCCTTTGCCTCCTGACCTTGGTGCTGCTCCACGTGGCCCTGCCTGGTGTGGCATGACATGGCGGGGCATGCCACCTCCTCTTGGGAATTGCAAGTAATAAATTCTTCTTTCAAGGTAGTTGTGTCTGACAGCTCACCAGACCTAATAAATTAAATCCCAGGTACATCTTTGCACACAGCCCACACAGGTCAGCCTCCCTGGCAGAGCAGGGGGGAAAGAAGAAGGTTGATGGCACCCATGAGAGTCCCAGCACTGAACAGTTCTGGGTCGTTATCTGAAAGACAGAGGCTGCCAGCCTTGCAGAGATCTGGGTCAGGACCATTCAAGGTATGGGGAAAAGCCACTGCAAGCCATTCCCAGCCTTGGGAAGGAGAAAGCCCTCAGGGGTCACCTCTGGGACAGACCGATGGTGCTCTCATGTTCTCGGAGTGCTGACCCTCATTCTTCTGCCACCAGGCCTCCTCTGGGCCATGCTGCACCCTCACACCATTGTCACGTTCGTCCTCCACTTGCAGCACCCAGTCCAGTAGACATCAAGGCCTTTGAGCCCCAGGTACCCTCTCTGTTCACCTCATTAATCAACAGTGACTTCTCTCTTCTGGTTCTGGTAGCTCCCACATATTTACTGAATGCACTCCAGGGCTAGGCATTTGACTTAAATTACCTTGTTTAATCCTGAAGCAACCCCAAGAGGAAGGAGTTTTTAACCCCAGTTTAGATGGTTGAAATAGGGACGTCTCTGGACATCATGGGGGATGCTTACCCACTGACCTAGTTAGCACTGTCTCACTGATGTCCCACAAGGGCCGTGTGGCTCTGGAATGGGCTGAACTGTGCACTCCCCAAATTCATGCATTGATTGCTAGTAACCCCCAGTACCTTAGAAGGTGACTGTATTTGGATATAGTGTTTTCACAAAAGCAATTAAGGTAAAGTGAGGTCATGAGGGTGGGCCCTAATCCAATCCACCTGGTGTCCTTACAAGAAGAGATTAGGACACAGACACATGCAGAGAAAAGACGACATGAAGACACAGAGAGGAGATGGCGTCTGCGAGCCGAGGTGAGAGGCCTCAGAAGAAACCAGCTCTGCTGACTCCTCAGTCTAGGACTTAATGACCTTCAGAATTTTGAGAAAATAAATTTCTGTTGTTGAAGCCCCCAGTTCGTAGTACTTTGTCATGACAGTGTGAGCAAGGTGACATAGGCTCTGCGTGCTCATAATAAAAAAGAGTGGCTGCCGCAGGTTCAGATGGTATCTGAATCAAATTTCCTACAGTGGAGAACTTTCTCCTGGTTCTGGATTAAAGACTGAAAGGGGATGACGATGCTCCAGTTTGGCTGCCCCAATCGATTCCATAAGGGATTTTCCTTGGACCTGCTCCAGGTAGCAGAGCTGGGTAGGATGCAGGGGTGTCTACTG
>NW_007787123.1:0-2547 GCF_000696425.1 Galeopterus variegatus
CTCCAAAAAAATAAGGGACTACTATTACTTCAGGACCATCAAAGGAATTTTGGGTCACTTATGGGGGACCCTTAGCAAGCAGATTGCCCAAAGAGGAGAACAAGTCGGTCCTGAAACCAGTCAGGAAACAAGCAGTGCGAGTTAACACTTAGAGTGCCTGCTGTGTTCCGGGTACTTTCTATATCACCCCTTTCGTCCCCATCACCAGCCTTTTACCCCATTTTACAGATAAGGAAGCCAAGGTACAGAGCAATGAGGTCACTGGTCTAACACATCAGCTACTAAGCTGGTATGCTTAAAAACAGAGACCAAAGTTCAAGCCCCTGACCACCCTCCCACGGGCTCTCTGAGGCTAAGTAGTTTGGTTATAAATGGAGTTGCACCACAGAACACCCTGCTCAAAGCTCAGGACTTTGCCTCTTAATGTCTGTGCTGGAAATATCCCCATTCCCTTAGCAAAACTCTCCCTCAGTGGCCATGTCTGGTAACTCCAAAGCAGAGGTCTTTTATGTCTCATCTGTTCTTTTATGTCCTCATCTTTTAAAAATTAAAAGTGTATTTTTATCCTCTGAATTTCTTGGGGTGATGACTTGTGGTTTGTTATTGTTTTAATTGCATCTTAGAATAGCAATTGTGTCTGTTTATCAGACTGTGAAATTTCTGTTTGTGGGAAAGCTCCCGAATACATAAGTAAAGTAAAAGAACCTGAACAGACCACTCAAAAAAGAGGAAAAACAATAGGTTAACTATATCGAATACATAAGTAAAGTAAAGGAAACTTAACAGACCACTCAAAAAAGAGGAAAAACAATAGGTTAACTATATATATATATATATAAAATAGTCAAAATAGATAGTAATCAAAGAAAGAAAAATGAAATAAACTTCATTTCTTCTATAAAGTTAGGAAAGTCAAGAGGGCAGTAAAGAGGATTCTGAATTACTGATCAAGGAAAAGTACACTGGTAATTATATTTCAGAAATTAACCCAGACAGGATATATTTAGACTGTGAAACTGTCCATTCATATATATATAAGCCAAGTCAGAGATAAAGGCCTGGTGAAGCCCTTCAGAATTATTTATAGTAATCTAATAGTGGAAAACAGTAACCTCCTTATAATATATCCAGAGGAAAAAATATTATGCAACCATTAACATTACATTAACACAACTATGTTAACAAATATTAAATAATAACATTGTAAAATACATATAATTTTATGTACATAAAATGAGTAGGAGTTTGAATTATATGCTGGAAAACTTGAAAAAAGAAAAACATGCAGGAGACCCTCTGAAATGTGAACAGTGCTTTATATTTCATGTGTGGCTTGGATGATTTTCTTTGTCTTTTTTATTACAGAGTTTACAATATTTCAAGAGACCACTATTAATCTTATATTGTAAAAAATAAGCATAATAAAAAACTCAAAATATACTAGCAAACCATACAAGACCTTTCTACATCTTAGTTCAGGTCTACCAGAACATTCCAAACATAAATAACATCTGTTATTTTCTTAGAATGTCACATTATTACCTGTGGAAATTTTTTCATTCTTACCACTTATCCAAATTCAAATCATGCCTTAAGGACCTGCCAAAATTCCACTTTGCCAAGTCATTTGCAAACATGTACTGAGCATCCACCGAACAGTCCCAGTAGGAACAGAAAGGAATAAACAAAAGCTGTATCCTTGAGAAGCTCGGGTCAGTTGGGGGAAATCGGTGCTGAAAAAAACAAACAAGAGATGATGACACATGCTGGGGTGAATGCTCCACCAGGGGTGTGTGCTGAGTGCTCACTTTTGAGTAAGCCTCAGAAGGCACTGTTGGAAGACAATAGCCACCAAGGACCCTGATGCTGAGCCAGGTTCTGAAGGGGACATGGGATGAGCCAGGCACAGAGGAGAGAGCCTGAGCACGAAGGAACCAAGCAAGTGAGTGCAAAGGCAAGCAGGCTTGAAGGGCAAGTGGTCTTCAGAGGAAGGAAAGAGTCGCAGCTGGCAGGAGACCAGATGTACTGAGCTGGGACATGCCAAGAGACGCCAGGGGCATATGAACACGTTAACTCATTCACTTGTCATGACGTGTTTGTAAACTTAGGGCAACACAGTGTACATCTGGGTTTTTGAGGCTAGAGCAAAGGGGAGGCAAGAGGTAGGAAATTCCTTCAGGCAAAGATGTATAGTGAAAGAGCTGCAAACACCAGAACCAAGGCAATGTAACAGAGGGATGCCTGGTGCCTAGTAGACTCTCAACAAGTACCATCAACAAGCCAGACGAAGGCAGAATACAGGGGGTGAGAAACCAGATTCAGAAGCAAGCCATTCATTCAGCCAAACCGGATAAGAGCTGAACCAGATGTGTTCAGCATCTCTGTTTACTAAACTCAAATATCTCAAAGGGTAATGCTAGTTCTGAAGGATACAGGTAGATAAAATGCAAATACATGGAAGGGTTCCATGTGGCAAATGGGTTTGGGAAAGGCTAAAGAGTCTATGTTGCTGGACTCCTCAGAGTGTTTAATAAGTTGGTGTGTGGT
>NW_007787124.1:0-2546 GCF_000696425.1 Galeopterus variegatus
ATGCGCTAACCCCCACTACCTCATTATGTGACTGTACTTAGAGATAGGGTCTTTAAAAAGGTAACTGAGTTCAAATGAGGCTAATTCAATTTGACTGTTGTTCTTGGAAGAGAAAATTTGGACACACAGTGACTTCAGGAGAGAACATGCACAGAGGCACAGAGGAATGACCATGTGAGGACACAGGGAGAAGATGCCATCTGCAAGCCAAGGGGAGAGGCCTCAGGAGAATCCAACCCTGCCATGCCCTGATCTTGCACTTCCAGCCTCGGGAACTGTGACAAAATAAATGTCTGTTATTTAAGCCACCCAGTCTGTGGCATTTTTGTTATGACAGGCAATGTGTAGTATGTCTGTCACTCAGAATAGCTACAAAAAGGGAACCAAATATATTTGATATGTTTTAAATCACTGGAGAAATAACAAGACAATGAAGATAAGATCCAGGAGAATATAAAACCCATATTGATAAACCTGACATTTGAGGACATTTTCCCCCAAGGGGTTCTATTGATTTCCAAATAAAGCTGAGCAGAGCTTTTGGCAACCTCATTGGGATAAAAAGCAAAAGTCAGTCTAGTGTCTGTCAATGAGGAGAACCCTAAAAATCTACACCCCAAAATAATGCTAAACTAGGAAGAGATGAGCATTCACAGGAGCAAAAGTTCAGCTTGAAATCCTATAAATTCCATAAATGGATGAGATTGTTACAGGATTTCTACTACCGCCAACCACTTGTCAAAAGCAATGCGCATTCTCTTTGTAGAAAGAAAACATCATCCTAGTCATCAAATAAGGTTTAACTTTCTTCATACACAATGTCTAGCACTCAATCAAAAATAATAGTGCACATAAGCAGTAAATAAAGTGAATATTGGACAAAAGACACAGATAGGAATTTAGATAAAGCTGTTATCAGATATGACTAATATGTTTTAAAAAACTAAAAAGGGGGGTAAAAAACTGAAAACTATTTTTAAAAAGAACCAAATGGAAATTCTAGGAGTGAATGACCAGATGTTTAATAGCAATTTGGAGGTGATAAAATGGTCTAATCTGAAAAATGTGAGGTGTCAACATAGGAAGGGGTGTGGTGAGCTTTTTCTTTGATTAGAGCTTTTATGTTATATAATCTTATTTTTGATAAGATTACTAGACTGGTAAATCTGGGGAATGTTTGGCCAGAATGTATCTTAGTAGCGTTTTAAACAAAATTTCTCATGATATCCTTGTGTACAAGATGGAAAAATGTGGACCAGACGACAGTATTTAGATGCATTCATTCTTAACCTCTGCCACTCTCCCACACTGACCTGAGCGCTGTGACGTGGGGTGTATACAGTGCGATGAGAAACACAGGGAAGCAGCATCTGTCATCTGCGTTTGTTGTCTTCCTTCACGGGTGAATAAACTCCATGAGGGCAGGCAATGCCTGTTTTTAATCTGCACCTTCTTGTCAGGATCTGTAATTACTTCTGCTCACTGGAATGGGGCAGGAACTGCAGGAATAGGAGGGTGAGCGAGATTGACAAGGAATTCAGGAACATACATCTGTTCAGAAATGCAGGCAGACAGAGGCCGACTGGTTAGCTCCCTTAGGAGTGTGTGGTGCTGGTAACACAAGGTCACGGATTTGGGTCCCTGTACCAGACAGCTGGCAAAAAAAAAAAAAGAAAAAAGAAAAAAAGAAAAAAAATGTAGGCAGATAGAATGTTCATTCCAGAGAAATCAGTCAGCAGGCAGATGGTCTCAAGTACCAAGCTAGTGTTTGAAAGCAAGACTCTAATCTCTTGAAGGCAGTGTTCACCACAGTGTGGTTCACATCACTTGCTTCAGAATTATCTGGAATACTGTTAAAATGCAAATTCTCGGGGCCAGCTCTAGACTTGTTAAGCCTGCATCTCTAGGGTAGATCTTGGAAATCTGTATTGGAAATCTACAGGTCCTCTAGGCAATTCTTATGTGTATAAATTTGTTATTATTTTTAGGGGTTGGGAGCTAGCAAAAGCAAGAAATAGACCAAGTCCTTGCGGAGGTTTCACAATCTTGGCATTTGGGGCTGGACAACCCTTCGTTGTGGGGGGCTGTCCTGGGCATGATAGAATTGTTAGCAGCATCCCCAGCCTCTACCTACTGGATGCCAGTAGCACTGAGTGCCAGATATGACAACCAAAAATATCTCCAGACATTGTGAAACATCCCCCTGGGAGGCAAGATAGCTTCTGGCGGAAAACCAGACTTTCCAAAACCACTGCTTTGGGGGTCATAGTAGTAAGGATGTTCCCAATCCAGGGGTCAGAAGAAGAAGAACACAAGACAGGAGAACACTGGCTATTGGAACTGAAGTGCTAACTTCCTGTCCTCACAGGTGTGGCTCCCATGACGTTGAAGAAGATACTGAAACAGAAAGCACATAGCACACGTCTAAGATGGGACGTGTTCACAGGTGTGTTCACATGGAACTGTGAACCATGCTTAATTGCAATCATACGTGAGTTGAGGAGATGTGATGTGGGGATCCAGAGATGTTTGCTACATGCCTCATT
>NW_007787125.1:0-2546 GCF_000696425.1 Galeopterus variegatus
CCCCACTGTAGAGCTGTTGTAGAGATTAAATGAGGTGATCCATTTAAAACACTTAGCATAGTGCCTGTAAAGGAGTCAATGAAAGCTTAGTAAAATTCAACTATTGTTTTTACTAGTGATTATTTCTTAGACTTCAATGAAGAGGAAGAAGAAAAGGAGGAGGAGAAATAATGATGGGAATTATAGACCAGTTAAATAGCTGATGATTCTCAGCCAATTAGGCAAATAGATATTAGGAAGGTCATAGAACTAGTTCTCCCCACTACACCCTCAAGGTGAGACAGACACTAGAACCAGATCTTGCTTCAGGGGCCAAAGGTGGAATGCTGTTGGGCTGTCAAAGGATGCTGTCTAGGGATTGATAAAGCTGAGTCATTGCTCAAGCAAATAGCATTCCCCACAGGCCAAGCTGAGCACAGCCCCACAGAATTTCAGGGCAGGAGCTACCCACGGCCAGGCAGACCAGCAATACCGGGCACATCTGCCCAAGGAGGCGGCAACACACCTAGGGCTCAGAGTTTAGGGTCCAGGCTCTTAGAAGGCAGTGTCAAGAGCAAGGCCGGTTCCTGATCTTTAAGGTAGTTTTAGAAACCATTCAGGGACTAGCATCTTGTATCTGGGATGAGACCAAAAGGCCAATCCTGCACATTGGTATATACTTTTGGCAGATAGATTAGGGGATATCAGGGAAAGAGTCAGGCTTAGAATTCAGGGCAAGACAGGATCTTAGTCCTTCCAGAACAGACACTGGAGAATGGTAAAAGGAACTTAAAACCAAGGTCAAAGTAGAAGCCATGTTCTTTTAACTGGAACTCATGGTGAAAAAAAAGAGAACATGGGGAACAGTAATAATTGTCATTTATTGAGCACCTTTTATGTGCCAAATGTGGTACTAGGTACCTGGGGGTAAGCTATGTGACTTGGAGCCCAAGAGCAGTGCTGGCACATTGCCTCCTGGGCCCACCTTTAAAAAGGTCCTCCAAATCTCTAGGTATCCTCAAGACAGACTTGAACTGCTCAACAAGGAGTGACCAAGCTTGCAGGTGGAAATCAGCAAGTCCATCTGTGGAGGCCAGGGTGAGAAGTGGGAGGGTGACTCTCATTGCCCCTCATACCATACCTTGTATTTGGCTGTGAGTGGCTAGCTTTGTATCTACACAGAGGTCATGTCTGTAATGAAAGCATAACAACAAAATCTTTCCTGATGTCATCTTTAAATTACATTTGCAAATTATTCAGGTGTTAAGAAATACAATAATATTCATCATCAAGGTGGGTATAATTTAAGCTTCAGTTGCATTGATAGCACATTGCCTATTATCTGATAAGCAGATCTTCAATTTGGATACAACCAGTAGTGAAACTCAGCCAGTTCCCCTATCTGGAGTTGCTGTGGTTCTGTTATATAATAATAAGTTAAAATGCAGCCAGCTCTTTCTCTCTAGTGAGTTTCATCAAATCACAGGAAGTCTACATACAGAATTCCCATTGATCCAGTTTCTGGCCTACGGGCTGACCTTATCTGAAGGTGATATATTAAGATGAAAACACCAATTACCCTACAACTTAAAGCTGGCATCAGACTTGCTCTTAAAGAGGGAATTGTGGGGG
Organism: Galeopterus variegatus; assembly: GCF_000696425.1. Classification (NCBI taxonomy): domain Eukaryota; kingdom Metazoa; phylum Chordata; class Mammalia; order Dermoptera; family Cynocephalidae; genus Galeopterus; species Galeopterus variegatus. The sequence continues at coordinate 1,612 of NW_007787125.1, forward strand.
GTTTTTGTTTTTGTTTTCTTTTGCTTTGTTTTATTTTTGGAAAATACCCTGAAAGGTCAATTAAAGAATAAATGGGAAGAGAGTATGCCTGGGATCCTGAGTGAGGAGCTGAGGGCCACAGCCCCCTCCACCCAGGAGCAGAAAGAGAGCATACCGAGGGTCCTAGGCAAGGAACTGAGGTCAGTACCCCCACGCAAAAGCAGACAAGAGGGCATGCCAAAAACACCACTTCTACACAGGTGGCCCACCATAGCCACTGCCACAGCCACAACTGCTGAAAAAGAGGCTTAACGCCACAGCAGCAACCACTGCCACTTTGCAGGTGGCCCACCGGCCATTCAACTGCATGGACACAAGGAGAGTCACCAGTGGAGGCCAGAAAAAGAAGAGGATACCTCTATCCTCAAAGCCCACTCAGAGTAATAGAAGAAGCAACTGCTCTACCAGATGACCAGACATCAATGTAGAGATACAATATGAAAACTCAAGAGAATATGACACCACCAAAAGAATACAGTAATTCTCAAATACCAGACCCTAGAGAACAAGAAACTCTTGAAATGACTGAAAAGGAATTCCAAGCAACAATCTTAAGGAAATTCACTGAGATATGAGAAGACTCAGACAACATAATGAAATGAGGAGAAAAATCCATGATATGAAGGAGGAAATTTACAAACAGATTAATACCTTTAAAAAAACATAGCAGAACTCACAGAACTGAAGGATTCTCTTAATGAAATAAAAAACACGACAAATAGCTTAAGCAGCAGGCTAGAACAAGCAGGAGAAAGAATTTCTGATCTTGAAGACAATCTATTCAAAATAACCCAGGCAGACAAAAAAAAGGAAAAAGAGGGTCGTAAAAAGTGAAGAAGGGCCAGCCCGTGGCTCACTCGGGAGAGTGCGGTGCTGATAACACCAAGGCCCCGGGT
>NW_007787126.1:0-2546 GCF_000696425.1 Galeopterus variegatus
CTAGGACTTGGGGACCCAACCCCCACACCAGAGGAGTGGAGAGGAGGTCGAAGTTCAAGGGCCCTGATTCACCAGCTTTGAGACTTAATGCCCGCCCTGCTGGGTTTCAGACTGGTTTGGGACATGTTACCCCTTCTTCTGGCCTACTTCTTTCTTTTGGAATGTGAATATGTACCCTATGTTTGTCCCACCACTGCATCTTGAAAGTAGATAACTTATTATGAGTTTAACAGATGGGACATTGAACTTTGGACTTTTTTTTTTTTTTTTGTCTTTTGTCTTTTTCCGTGTCCAGCAACGGATCGCAACCCTCAGTGTTGCCCCCGTACCGGACCGGGGACCGGCAACGGGATTGCAACCCTCGGTGTTGCTCCCGCGCCTCGCTCAGCCAGTGAGCGGGAACCGGTCTGTATGTGGGAATCTTGAAAGTAGATAACTTATTATGAGTTGCCACCGGGCCGGCCTGAACTTTGGACTTTTGAAACAAGTTAAGACTTTGTGGGTGGAATAAATGTATTTGTATGTGAAAAGGACATGAGTTTTTTGGGGCTGGGGGCAGAATGTAGTAGTTTGAATTACATATCCCCAAAACTCACTGAGGCTTGAATTGTGTCCCCCAAGTTTCATGCATTAGAAACTTAGCCCTCACTGTGACTCTTAAGAGGGTGGGAAGTCCTATTACGGTAATTGAAAGGCGGAGCCTTGAAGAGGTGGTTGGATTGTAGGACCCTGCAGTAGTGAATGGATTAAAAATGGCGGTCGGGGCATGATTCTGAGGGCTTAAAAAGAGGAGAGTCTGTCTTTCTGTCTCTCTGCTCTCTCTGCTCCCACTATGTCGCAATGTGAGACCCCTCGGTCACTGTCACCATCACCAGATGGACTTTGGACATCTCAGCCTCAGAAACGATAAGCAATTAATTTTGTTTTTCTTTATAAATCATCCAGTTCTGTGTATTTTGTTATAAACAACGTAAACGGACGAATACAGGTGCTTATTGCTACTGGATTCATCATTGTTTCTAAGTCTTTTCAGTGCACAGAAAAAGGAAATATAATTTAAAAACTATGTTGAGTTTGTACTGATATTTCTCTTCAAGTTTATGACTACAGGATTTTGACTTTTCCTTACTGATCCAATTAATATCTGTGTCTCTTTTATCCACACCTAAAATCCTGGCTCTTAACATCACAATCACTGTCTCAGAAGCAATACCAACTTTATTGTCCACAGAAGGAATACTGAAAATAATTTAAAATTTATTATTAATTTTTTGGTGTTTTTTTGTTCTTAGGGTATTTCCCACTAGAGATGCCCAGTTAAATTACTGTGTTTTAATTTCACTTGTAATAGTTCCTGTCTGTGGTTAAGCTGCTGAATGCCTTGCTTTCCTTTTGATTTTTACAGATAACATATTTATATTTAATTTGTGTCTTATTGCTTCTGTATATGAAAGATATTTATATATTAAAATATTAATCTTTTGTCATATATGTTACTTTTTATCCTTTCTAGTCTTTTAATTTTTTTCAGGGGGTTCTTTGATATAGAGAGGTTTTAAGTATCTAGTGAGTTTACAGTTTCTGCTTTTGGTGTCATAACTAAGAAGACCTGCATTCTAAGACTTATGCATGTTCATTTGTATTTTATTTTACTAGTTTTAAAAAGTTTAAAAATTTGAATATTTAATATATCTGGACTTTTTGGGGCGGTGGGGGGTGTTAGCTGTGCCTCAGGGATCTATTTTATCTGTCCAGTTAGCCCGTTTTCTCAGCAGCATTACTTGACAGTCCATCCTTTCTTCCCATTAAAAAACATATCTGCTTTATGAAATATAAATATAAGTTATTATGTGTGCTTAGTCTGTTTCTGGGCTTTCTGTTAATTCCATTAATCTTACTGTTCTGGCACTAATATGGCATTGTTTTTGAAAATTTTAGTTTACAGTCTCTCCTCCATACATGCAGGGGATTGGTTCCAGGGTTGTGGAATATACCAAAATCTGTGTATGCTCCGATCCCTCAGTTGGCCCATGAATTTGAAAAGTTGGCCCTCCATATATGCGGGTTCCACCTCCTGGGAATACTGTATTTTCGATCTGAGGTTGTTCAAATCCATGGATGTGGAAGCAAGTGCATCAGTGGACTGGTGCAGTTCAAACCCATGTCGTTCAAGGGTCAGCTGTATTTTTTGGTGGGGGGTCTTTTAATCTTTTTAATTTTAACATTTACTTGTACATATTTGTGGGGGATGGTGTGTTGTTTCAATACATGGGTATACTGCACAGTGGTTCACTTAAGGTGGATAGCACAGTTTTTACCCGTTTGTCCACCACTTCCCCTCCCCACTCCCTTCCCCTCCTGGTCTCTGGTAAATCATGATTTTACTCTCTATTTCTATGAGAACTTTTATTTTTTGGATTCCACATGTGAGTGAGATCAGGCAGTATTTGTCTCTCTGTGCCCGACTTACGTCACTTCACATGACGGTTTCCAGTTCCATCCATGTTGCTGCAAATGATAGGATGTCATTTCTTTTTATAGCTGAA
>NW_007787127.1:0-2546 GCF_000696425.1 Galeopterus variegatus
GCCTGGATCCTGGCACCTTATCTTCTCCAGGGGATCCCCTACAGCTTAGGGACGGCTTCACAGCCTGTGACCTGCTGAGTTACAGAAGGGTCCATGCTTGGCTTTCTGCTCTGCTGTCACCATCTTGAAATTCTTCATAATTTTTTCATTTCACCCTGGGCCCAGAAAATTATGTCACCAGGCCTACCTCTATTCTAACTCCTTCCTCCTCCCTCTTCTTCCTTAGGAAAGAGCTGGCTTCTCTTGGCTTTTTTCGACTTGTATTTTCCTTTTCCACTGCACCTGCTGACTCAAGGTCACCAGGGACGGGGTCCTCTGGGCCGGGGGCAGGCCTCCAGCCACTTTTGGCTCTTCCCACCTTTCCAAGCCCCTCTGCATTCTCCTTGCTCCCTGGGTGCCCAGGGGGCCTTTCCTGTTGTTTTCTGTATTTTTAACTTTTGGGGGGGAGTGCTGACCAGTTTGGGGATTCGAACCCGTGACCTTGGCATTACCAGCATCGCACTCTTCCAAGTGAGCTAAATGGCCAACCCTAATTCTTTTATCAGTAACTATATATTTTTTTCAACACATAAACAAACAAACAAAAAAGCACCCTTTATTGGAAGAATGAAAGGAGCAGTGGGTTAAAGACTGCCGAGAAGCCAACCACACAGAAGACTGAGTGGAAATGTGGGGCCAGCAACTGGGGTCTGCTGCTAGCCCCCTTCTCTAAGAACCCAGCCCTCCAACCCGAAGGGGACAAGGGCAGCACCTGGTGGCCATGTTCCTGCCTGTGCACATGGGTGTGCTCATGCTATAAGCTGAGCCAGTCAGAGCCCTTTCCCAGGACCATGCATTGAGAGGGCAGCCAGCTCTAGTGGCGGGTCTGCATGGTGTGAGCTTGGGCACTGTCACTGCCAGGAGGGCTGAGAAGAGGGAGGCACCAGAGACCCAGGGGAGAGCAGGGCAGGTAGAGATGGAGGGAAGTCCAGAGTAGGGTCCCCAGAAAGAACCGTGGAGGAGCTGGAGAGAAATGTGAGCTGGAAGGCCTGGGACTTGTAAGCCAGGCTGAGATGAGCTGTTTTCTCATTACAGTGAGAAGCCCTTGAAGGGTTTTAAGGGAGGGAGAGAACCAATTTGATTCACATTTTTAAAAGATTAACACTGTTAGAAAATGTATTGAGGGGATGGGGCAAGACAACTATTAATGGTCCAGGCTTCTAGGTGGCAGTGAAGACAGAGAGACGGGGAGTCCAGACAGGGCCCGCAGGCAGAGGGGCCGGAATCAGGGATAAGTGATGGGCAATGCAGGTGCTACTCCTGAGATGGGGAGGAAAGGAAGATGTCAAAGGCTTTGTTGTCAAGACACGTGGAGGACAGACAGCATGTCCAAGTGGAAATGCCAACGTGGCAGTCGAATACATCATTCTGGAGCTGGGGCACCAGGTCAGGGCTGGATGCCCCTGCATGCTGGAAATGCGAGTGGCATCAGTATACAGTCAACCTGGAGACGAATGAAGAAGTGGGATTGGTTGTGACCTCTAAGCCTGGAGGAAACTGCCCTTGTTGAGCTTCCCAGCTGAGGACAGAGAAGGATCCTTTAGATTAAGTTACCCTTGACTTTGGCCAGAACCTCTGGGTGGCAGGATGGAACTGGAAGTTGGGATGGATGAAGAGTGAACACCGTGGTCACCAGTGCCTGGCCTCAACCTTGGCTGGAATCTAGATTTAAAAATAGCTATGAAGGACATGTTGGGGGAAAATGGGGAAATTTGAAAATGGAATTTACGTTAGACAATATTGTATCAGCACTCAGTTTCTTGTGTGTGATAATGGTCTGTGGTAGGAGAGAATCCTGGTCCTTAGGAGACTTACATTTTAGTGTTGACTGTGATATTTAGGGGTAAAAGCAGGATGCCTGGGACTTTCCAGTGGTTCAACAGTAACAACTAATTAAACATATATCTGTATGTATCTATCTATATCTATATATCTATCTATCCCCATACACAGGTAAAACACACAGAGATAGCAAATGTGGCAAAATGCTAACTGGAAAAATCTAGGTAGAGGGTATTTTAATATATTTTTTAAACTTTTTTTTTTTTTTAAGACGGCCGGTAAGGGGATCTTAACCCTTGACTTAGTGTTGTCAGCACCATGCTCAGCCAGTGAGCGAACCGGCCATCCCTATATAGGATCCGAACCCATGGTCCTGGTGTTATCAGCACCACACTCTCCCGAGTGAGCCATGGGCCGGCCCTAAAATGTCTGTTTTTAAAAACAGCTCCCAGGTCTGCAGAAGCATCTGATGACAAACCATAGGCTGTCACCTTAATCTAGTATTCCCATAGCCTTTGCTGAGGCAAAGTGCACTTGCAAGCTTCCGCACTAATGCTCTTTCCAGATCCTCTTGGGGAGATTATCACCGTTACCCCATTTCATAAATGAAGAAACTAAGCTCTGTCAGCACGAGGTTTCTCATATCGTTGAGGGCAGTGACTGTGTACAAGTCATGCTGTGCTCCTTGTGCCTGACAACATGCCAGGGGGAGGAACAGGGGGTCC
>NW_007787128.1:0-2546 GCF_000696425.1 Galeopterus variegatus
CTGATAGAAGAAAAGCTCAGGGAACCAGCCTGGGCTGGGGATAGTGGCAGTAGGCTTAGTCATAGAAAGGCAGATCCCTGACATGGTGATGTTTTTGCTAGGACTTGAGTGAAGAGATCACCTGGCAGAGGATCCTGCACAGGCAAAGGCCTAGAGGTTGAGAAGTGCTTGCTGTCTAGCATGACAGGGCCCAGACTGGCCAGGAGTAAAAGGAGGAGGGCGGATGGGGGAAGTGACAGAGAAAAAAGATTGTTGGTCCATATTGCAAAAGTTATTTAGCCACACACTTAGGGCTTTAGGCAACACAGAGCCATCCAAGATTGGTTTTCTTTTGAATGGATATTTAACAAGCAGCCTAATAATTGGAAATAATGCCAATTAACTCTCTGTCATCATCTCCATGTAACATCTATAAATTCAACACAGAGACATGCCATGATCTATATCAAAGAAAACCCAAAACATGCAAACAGCTTATTTGATCTGAAATACTAAGCCCTTTTAGTCAACAAATGTTACAGGAAACAAGCTTACAAATGACATTTACAGGCAGTGTCATTTGGGAGCTAAACCATTTCTGTTTTGCTAAAGCTCTTTAAAAAATTTATAGTGAGATCAACATTATAATGCAAATAAAGGGAGTTAAAAAAAAAAACCTGAACAAATAAAGAAATGTAAGCACTAGTTGAACACAGGAAGATACAGTGAGCCTTTGCAGGAGAATTGCTGGAGTGGAAGAGCCTCTTAAAAGTTTTTTAATGGAAGTAATACATGTTCATTGTAAAAAAAAGGAAATATAGAAACAAAGAAAGACATAAAGAAAGAAAACAGACAGTGCAAAGTTTTAAATTATTTCTTGTAGTAATTGCCTCCATGTCTGCATGTAGTATGCAAATACTGTTATTTCTTGATTTATCAACTGTGGGCATTCAATAAAATAAAAACAGAGGGCGGAAACCCAGCGGGGTGTCCAGTGTCCCATAGAAACATTTATTGAACATGGAAAAATGCTCAAAATATATTGCTAAATGAAAAGCAGGCTACAAAATAACAAATACCATGTTTATTTCTAAGAAAAAATATTTTTCTTTTCATTCCTGAAAAAATATGAGTTATTCTGAGAATAAACAGATGTGTGGAAAATAAAAGCTTGCAAGGGCGTCTACGGAAATGTTTACCTGGTTACGGTGACTTTTCGTGCTTTGTGCTTTTCTTTCTTTCGGGGAGTTCTGTGTTAGGAAGGATTACTTGAGGAACAAAAACCACAATAAATCTAATTCAATATGAACATTCTCAATGTGGAGTCTTTGACTAACGTGCTTAATAACACGAAAAATGATGATGATATTTGCTAAGTGACAAAAGTAGATTGCAAAACTTGTCGCGTGTGGAGCGATGCCATGTTTATAGCAGTTTATGGGTCTGCACATCTGTGCACAGAAAAGATTGTGGTAATCTCTACTGGGTGAGCCTAGGGGTGATTTTTATATTCTTATTTTTTTTTCTATTGTAACAACTATAGTCAGTGTTGTAATAAAACTTTTTAAATTAATGAAAATTTCTGCTATAATATGTACATGTTACCGTGTAGTTAAAATGATTAATAAACATGAATGCCCATAAGTATGTCAGAAAAAGCATACAAATGAGGAAACATGTCTGCAGACATTTGGTAAGATTTTGCAGCTTTAACACTTCATGTTTGTTATCTTTTTCTCTGGTCTGAGCCCTGTGTTTTCCTGGCTGGACTATTATAATTGCCTTCTGATGGGTCTCCCTGTTTCTGCTCTTGCCTTTCTGCAAAAGGAGACATTTAAAATGTAAGTCACAGCAGATCACGTCTCTTTTCAGGACCCTACCATATCTCCCCATTCCATTCAGAGTCAAAGCCAACTCTCTGCCAACACGTCTGGACCACAGCTACTACCACGTCTGGACCACAGCTACCACCCAGATTTTACCTCCAGTGCTCACCCCCTTTCCCACTCTGTTCTACACTAGCCTGGATGTTCCTTGACCAATTCAAGCACACTCCCATCTCAGGGCCTGTGCGCATCGATCTGTCTGTCTGGAATGTCCTTCCTCCAGCAATCTGCATGGCTCATTCCTATTCCTGAGCTGGAGGAAGTGGGAGTAAACAAAGGAAATGGCAGAAGCAGACCAGTGTCTCAAGAAGCTCAGCAATGAGGGGAGGAGGAGAAATGGGCACTTAGGAAGAATCAGGACCAAAGGAGGCTTCTAACAATATGATGGCATCAGGCATGATTTTTGGCTAAAGTAGACGAAGCTATTGGAAAGGGAGAGTCTATAAATTAAGAAAGAGAGAAAATTAATGTGGAGAAAATCCCCTTAAGTGGGGAGAGGGCAAAGATCAAAAGCATGAGTGGATGAAATGAAATTAATTAACAAGTCACATCCAGGAGCCATAATTTTATTTATGAAAATCCAAGGGGACTGGAGCTAACTTAGGGGTGCAGAGGAGATAATCATGTGGGCTTGAAGCAAATCAGGTGCTGAGGGGAACAGGAGAGAGAGATGACTAGAGT
>NW_007787129.1:0-2546 GCF_000696425.1 Galeopterus variegatus
GGGAGCACCGCCGCGCTTCCCAAGCGGCGCACTTATCCAGTGTGCCACCGGGCCGGCCCCAGTTCATTCTTTTTCAATGCTGAGTAGTATTCATGCTATTGGTGTAACACATTTTGTTTAACCATTGACCCATTGAGGAACGTCTGGGTTATTGCCAGTTTGTGGATATTACAAATAAAGCCACTATAAACATGTGTGTACAGGTTTTTGTGTGAGCATAGGTCTTCATTTCTCTGAAAATGCCCAATAATGCAATTTTCAGATCATACGTTAGTTGCATGATTAGTTTTTTAAGGAAGTGCCAAACTGTTTTTCCAGTGTCTTTACCATTTTGCATTCCCACCAACAATGTATGTATAAGTGATCTAGTTTTTCCACATCCTTACCAGTATTTGGTATTGTCACTATTTTTTTTTAATTATATTTTAGCCATTCTGATATGTGTATAGTGCTATACCGTGGTGGTTTAAATTTGCATTTTCCTAGTGGCTTAATGAAGTTGAAATACTTTTCATGTGGTTATTTGCCATCTGTTTTTCTTATTCAGTGAAATGTCTCTGTATGCAAGAAAAGTCTTTTCTTGCATATGTCTTTATGTCGTTTCTCCATATTCTCATTGGATTGCTTGCTTTTTTAAATGTTCAGTATGAAGATTTAAATGTTCAGTATAAATGTTCTTTATATAGTCTAGATACTAGTCATTTAACAGATATATGGTTCATAAATATTTTCTCTTGCTGTGTAGCTTATGGTTTTTATCCTCTTAACAGGGTCTTTCTCAGATCAAAAGTTTTAAATTTTGATGAAGTCTAACTTATCTATTTTCCTTTTATGGATCATGGTTTTGGCTTTAAGTCTAAGAATTTTCTGCATAGCTCCAGATCCCAAAGATTTCTCCTAGATTTTGTTCTAAATGTTTCATAGTTTTATTTTTCACATTTACTTCCATGATCCATTTTGAGTTAATTTCTGCCTAATGTGTGAGGATTACATTGAGGTTCATTTTTTTACCCATGGATGTCCAATTGCTCCAGTATCATTTGTTGAAAAAACTGTCTTTCTGCCATTGAACTGATGTTGTACTCTTGTGAAAAATCAGTTGGGCATATTTGTGTGGGTCTATTTCTTGGTTTTCTGTTCTTTTACACTGACCTGTATGCCCGTTTTTCCACCAATACTATACGGTGTTGATTACTGTAGTTATATAGTAAGTCTTTAATTCAGTTTTATCTACATTCTTCTTTTTTCTAAATTGTTTTAGTTATTTCGGCTCTTTGCCTTTTCATATAAATTTTAGAATAATCTGTCTATATCTACAAGTAGTCTTGCTGAGATTTTGATAGGACTTGCGTTAAACCTTTATATCAATCTGGGAAGAACTGACATCTTACTATGCTGAGGCTTCCAATCAGTGAACATGATATATCTTGTTTAGATATTCTTTGATTTCTTTTATTAGCTTTGTGTAGTTTTCAGCAAGTTCTATACGTGTTTTGTTACATTTACACCTAAAAAATATAAAGTATTTCTCCTTTTCTTGAGCTATTGTAGATGGAGTTGTAGTTTTAGTTTTGCTAGCAATCTGTTTATTGCCAGTATGTAGAAATACATACAATTGATTTTTGAATGTTTGTCTTGTATCCTGTGACATTGCCAAACTCACTTATTAGTTCTAGGAGTTTTGCAGATTCCTTGGGATTTTCTATGCAGAAAACCATATTATTTGAAAATAAGGACAATTTTTTTTCTTCCTTTTCTATCTGTATACCTTTTCTTGCATTTTTGTACTATTTGATACTTCAGCATATGTAGAATAAGAGTGGTAAAAGTAGACATTCTTCCTTCTTCCTGATATTAGGAGGAAAGCATTCAGCATTTCACCATTAAGTCTATCTGTTATCTGTCATATTTTTGTAGTTGTTCTTATTCAAGTTAAGGGAGTTCCCCTCTATTATTATATTTCTGTGAGTTTTTATCATAGATGGGTGTTGAATTTCTGGCAAATGCTTTTTCTGCATCTAATGATGATATGTGATTTTTCTTCTTTAGCTAATTCATATGATAGATTATACTGATTGATTTTTTTTTTTTTTTTGTCTTTTGTCTTTTGCCGTGTCCGGCAATGGATCGCAACCCTCAGTGTCGCCCCCATACCGGACCGGGACCGGCAACGGGATCGCAACCCTCGGTGCTGCGCCCGCACCTCGCTCAGCCAGTGAGCGGGAACCGGTCTGTATGTGGGATCCGAACCCTCGGGCGGGAGCGCCGCCGTGCTTCCCAAGCGGCGCATTTATCCAGTGCGCCACCGGGCCGGCCCTACTGATTGATTTTTAAATATTGAACCAGCTTTGCATCCCTGGAATCACTCAGATAATTTTGAATAAGAAATGAGAAAATAAGGGCAAAAGATCTATATCTCCACCCTCATTCTCCTACAAAAACATGATCTAAAGCACTAGAATAAGGCATTCTAGGACCTTTCATGTTTTTTTTTTCTTTCTTTAAAAATACTTTTTGATATATTCATTGAGATTATAATTCACATA
>NW_007787130.1:0-2546 GCF_000696425.1 Galeopterus variegatus
CGGAAACGGAAAAAAAAAAAAAAAAAAAAAAAAAAAAAAGGAATATAAAATATCAGAGCACATTGTATTTAGCAAAAGAAAGTAATTTTTGGTAAAGTTTTTGTTTTTTATACATGTTCAGGTTGTAAATGTATGTCTTCCTATGGGTCGTGGTCAACAATTTTTGAAAACTCCCAACATAATTCTAACACACAGCCCAGCTTGAAAATCACTGCTCTAGTCAGTCCATGGCACAGCCTGTTTCTTTGTCATCAGGTTTCTTGGAAATATTAAGGTGCCACAACTGCTAGGCAGAATTGATTGGCAACACTATGGTATTAAATACAGAAATCAACCAATCAATAAAAATTTTATAAATACATTACCTTTTATTCTCTAAATAAACCAAATATGTATGTATAAATAAAACTACTTAGCAAGTGATATAAATTATAGTGCATTGTTCATCAATTAATTTTTAACATCTTTACTGAGGTATATTTTATATACCATAAAATTTACCCATTTCAAGGGTACAACTCATCATCAATTAGTTTTTGACTTTTAGTAATTATTGCTATTGAGACTTTTGTTGTTGTAGATCTCACTAGCTAAATGATGCTACCAATTTGCCCTCTTTGAAAAATTTCCCCATAAAATTGATAGTCAGGTAACTGGGATCCTTTTAAATGACTGAGCTGTCAACTTTCAACATCCCCCAGTGTTCTCCAGGCTTCCACATTTTCTCTTTCTCCAATCAAGTAGGAGGATAACTTCAAGGCACTGGTTGCACTCCAGAAACTTGTACCAGGACCCTGTGAGTTAGACAGAAAGGGGAAAGGCAGGGTAGAGAGAGGTGAAGTAGATGAGGACTGGCTGATCATGGTTGCCAGACCAGGAGCCTGTGAGTGCTATGGTTTGAATGTCCCCTCCAAAACTCATGCTGAAACTTAATCACCAATGTGGCAGTAATGAGAGGTGGGCATTTAAGAAGTGATTGGATTGTAAGGGCTCTGCCTTCATGAATGAATAAGTCCATTCACTAATTAATGAATTGATGGGTAATGGACTAATGGGTTATCATGGGAGGGGAACTGGTAGCTTTATAAAAGGTGGAGACACCTGAGCTAGCAGGAGAGCACACTCAGTCCCCCTTGCTATGTGAGCAGCCTCACCAGATGTACCCCCTCGACCCTGGACTTCCCAGCCTCCAGAACTGTAAAAAATAAGTTTCCTTTCTTTATAAATTACCCAGTTTTGGGTATTCTGTTCTGAGAAACAGAAAACAGACGAATACACTGTGTTCCTCTTTAATTTGCCTTGCTGCACCACCAAGAAGCACATGTGGATGTGCCCCATCCAGCTGAGAGAGAACACACAGCAGCCAGGCAGTGACTGAGAGGAGCCCAGTTACTAAATGTAGTAGAGGCACACATCAGGGGAATGATATCCTCAAAGTGCTGAAAGAAAACACCTGCCAACACAGATTTCTATAATCAGTAAAAATACTCTTCCAGGGCCGGCCCGTGGCTCACTTGGGAGAATGCGGTGCTGATAACACCAAGGCCATGGGTTCGGATTCCATATAGGGATGGCCGGTTGCTCACTGGGTGAGCGTGGTGCTGACAACACCAATTCAAGGGTTAAGATCCCCTTACTGGTCATCTTTTTTTTTTTCCTTTTTGTCTTTTTTCATGACTGGCAACGGATCGCAACCCTTGGTGTCGCGCCTGTACCGGACCGGGACCGGGAACAGGATTGCAACCCTTGGTGTCGCGCCCGCACCTTTCTCAGCCAGTGAGCGGCCGGTCTATATGTGGGATCCGAACCCTCGGTGGGAGCGCCGCCACGCCCTCAAGCGGCGCACTGTAGCAGTGTGCCACCGGGCCGGCCCCCCGGTCATCTTTAAAAAAAAAAAAAAAACTCTTCTAGAAAGAAAGTAAAATAAAGACACTTTCAGATAAACAAGAACTAACAAGTGTGCTACTAGCAGACCCTCAAAAGAAGGATCTTCTAAAGCATGTACTTCAGGCAGAAGGAAAATATCCTCAGAAAGAAAAATCAGAGATGTAGAAAATAAAGAACAAAAAAAGTGGTAAATATGTCATTTAAATCATAATTGATATAAAATCCTAGTATTAACATTAATGTCTTGTGCAGGTTACAAATATATAGAATTAAAATGCATGTAAACAATAGCATAAAAGTTGGTTAAAGGGTTAACGGACTTTTTAAAAGGCCTTATGTTTCCCTGGAGCATTGTAAGGGTATTTGCATCTTGCATCTCTGACTTTCCATTTAACAACCTGTCAACTTCAAGCAATAAACAAAACAAAACAAAACAAAATAAAAAACAAAAAAACACCATCCCATTTAAAGCAATCCATGAACATGGTATATCTTTTTATTTATTTGTTTAATATTTCTAAATGTTTTATAGCTTCTTTGTAGAGCTCTTTGACATACAAATATTTTGTAATGGGCCAGCCCGGTGGCGCACTGCTATAGTGCGCCGCTTGGGAGTGCAGCAGCGCTCCCGCCGAGGGTTCGGATCCCACATACAGACC
>NW_007787131.1:0-2545 GCF_000696425.1 Galeopterus variegatus
AAATATCTCACTAAAAGGATAATCTCCAAATTGCTAACAATAGTTCTATGGAAGAGAAAGAAACTTGGAGGAGGGATGGTAGGGTAGTGCAGTGGGTAAAATTAAGGGGAACTTCTATACTGTTCTCTGCATACTTTTACTGTTTGAATTCTTTATAGTAAGAATGTACTGGTATGCTATTTGAACTAACATGGAAATAAGAAGCTGACTGTTTAGCTCAGTTGGTACAGCACGCTGTAGATAACACCAAGGTCAAGAGTTCAAATCTCCATACTGGCTAGCCACCAAAAAAAGTCAGAATGAAAATACCATCACTCTCTTATAGACCACATGTTCAACTTCATAAACACTCTTGAATTATGAATAAGTTAACTTCTTTGAAAACATTATATAACAAACTCACTTAGAACTGTAGCAGAGGTCAGGGTTTATGTACGCACTCCAAAAGTTTTATAACGAATACTTTATAAACTCATTTCAGCAAAAGTAATAAAAAAGTAGATTACGTTATGACAAGGATGTTTAAATTTTAGTTTGTAAATATTAGTCTTGAATTACTATACTAGTCTTACCTGCAAAATCTTTCACATTCACATTTGCCCCTAAACTTATTAATTCTTTGACTTGTTTCACATCTCCTCGAATAGCTGCCATGTGTAAAGGAGTTTCGCCACGTTCATTTCTTTTATTAACTTTATCTTTTTGTCGAGATGAGGAACTGGAAGTTTTCTTTTGGGCTTGTGTTGTCTGTGAGGGATGATTTGGTGTGGAATCTGTAAGAAAGAAGAAAGTTAACAAAGGTTCTAGGCTAAATGTTTTGTATACTTTTAAAAAGGTTTTTATTTGCAAAGTGCTAATTTCCTGGAATACAGGGAACACCTTCTCACTCTAACAACCCAAAACTTCACTTGGATGATGAACTAATAACTTGACCCAAATAGACAGAGTAAATCTTCTTTTAGGGTTACCAAATATCTTGAGCCAATTTAGAAAAACGTTTTATTCTGTCAATTCATAAAACCGAATTTAAAACGATAATAATTATGCAACCTAAAAGTGTTTGCTTAATGAATAATTTGATGAACTGCCAGAAAATGTATTCTTCCTGGGCATGTTATGCTTGTTATTCCAAGACCTAGATAAAATGAAATTGAAGGCTGGATTTCACATCCGTGACTCACACATAGCATTAGAGTTCTGTTTTGATATTAAGTGCAAATTAAGGTCATGGATGATTTCAGTATGAAAATGAAGTCAAACATCTACAAGTAAGGGCAGTCTGGAAAAGGCCTATAAAAATTGTGCTTTGCTTTGATACCCATCTTTTTTTATTCTAGTTTCTATATCAAAAACAACAAAGTTAAATTAGATGATGCCAAAAGTCCCCTTCCCCATTTCAGAATTACTAAAAAACCCACCAAAACTGGTTTCTTCATCAATTAAGAATTCAAGACATATATAACAGTATCAGTTAATTCTGAAAACTTACAACTATTTAGAAGAAACTGCTCTAAGAGAAAGAAAATTTTTTTCCATAGGATTTTTATCGTCAGTCTTGCAAACTGACATGATTAGAGCTCTAAAGCAATAGTAAATAAAATTTGTAGGAGGCCACTAATTTGGACTAGGCTTCTGCACTAAGCCTAACAAACCAAACTAATATGGAATTCCCTGAACCTGCTCTGGTTCAGAAGGCTACCCAACTTGTGAGTTGTTTTTGTTTTGTTTGCTTTGTTTTGCTCTGTTTTGTTTTTCTCTGCTCAAATAAACTCAGTTAAAACAAAACTGTAGCCAGCTGCCAAAAAAAAAAAAAAAAAAAGGAAAAAATTTAAACTTGTCCATTTCACATTTTGGTATATTCAGCAAGATCCAAAGCAGAGCTCCAGCAACCCCAGGAGCATCATGCAACCAGTGCAGGTACCCAATGAGCCCACTGTGCTCATCTGGAGATCATGGGTAAGTCCTCTGTTGGATTCTGAAGCTCCATAGATTTGCATATTGAGCTGAATTTCTTTGAGCAAATTTTTGACCCAACTGGGACTGGAAGTCATGACAAGAACTTAACTGTTTCAGTAAGTAGGTAAGGTTACTAGAAGACAGGGAATCATGGGTTAACATGGATCCAGGGAGTCAAGAACTCTACCTTCTTGAGCTCCATCCAGGTGACAGAGCACATGACCTTGGGATGGTCATCAAGGGTCACTTTGTGCTGTGAGAGGGCATGTGACCTTTTTGGAGCCTGTGGTGGCTGCCTTGATCAGACAGGAACTGGACTGGGTCCAGTGTTTGGAAATCCCTCCATTTAGAACCACAGATGATTTCATGTATAAAAATATAACCTTCCCCCCCCCACCCCCAGAGAAATGGGTGAAGCTTACCAATGGCAATTTGAAATTATGGTGGCCACAATGAGAAAGTTTTAATTTGGGTAAAATTGTTTGTGAGGTATGTTAGTAAAGGAAAAATCAAAAACTCCACAGAAACAACGGGATGTAATTTTTTTTTTTTTTTTTTTGTCTTTTTCCGTGTCCGGCAACGGATCGCA
>NW_007787132.1:0-2545 GCF_000696425.1 Galeopterus variegatus
CCTCCCTCTTTAATAGAGAATGGGTAATAAGTACTTAAGAATCTTGATAAAATGTTCTCACAACCGTGTAGAATCCAGAGTCCTCAGGGCAACCCAAAATGTTCAGACACCACTCAGGAGGCAACTAAGAGTAGGACTTCTCTTCTTTTACCTATTTCCAGGCTACTTAGACTACTCATTTATATAAAGGTCCGAAAGCAGTTACATCAATTCTCTGCTTAATATCTGAAGCAGAGAGGCATAGAAAACTCTCTAGAAACTTATTTCTACTGGCCATAGCAATAGATATGTATAAAAAACAAACAACCCTTCCCCCTTCATGTAAACAGTGACATCTAAGAATGTCAGCAAAAAGAAAAAACATACCCACTTCTTTGTAACCAAACCAATGACATTTGCCTGAAGATGTCACTTCCTTAAATTCAGAACTTTGCTGACTTACCCTTCTATGCATAATAGCATGGTGACACAAGGAGATCGGTGAGAACGAGCAGTTGGTCATCAGTGAATTGCTGTTTGTGTTCTTGCCAGTTGTCATGGTGTGTTCTTCGGAAATTGGATAAGGTCTTTTTTACAGTCATCTGTAGAGTAGGCAACCCACATACATTTTAACCTCTCTGAACAACCAGGGTTATGTTTAAGACACCTTTAGCTAACTAACAATTCCTCTAGACTTTAGATCTCACACATTACCAGTACTATGAAACCAACAAGCCAATCTTACTTCCCCAAATCAAAACCCTTCTGTGGGCCGGCCCGTGGCTCACTCGAGAGAGTGCGGTGCTGGTGACACCAAGGCCCCGGGTTCAGATCCCATGTAGGGATGGCCGGTTCGCTCACTGGCCGAGCGTGGTGCTGACAACACCAAGTCAAGGGTTAAGATCCCCTTACCGGTCATCTTTTAAAAACAAACAAACAAACAAAAAAAACCCTTCTGTGGAATTACTGGCTTTACTTAAGGACAAACCACTGGAACTTATGCCACATTATTAAACCAGTTTCAATACGCACTCACATCTATTTACAAAGGTGAGAAGGACAAAACCATTGGTCTAAGATGTTTGACTTAGAAACATGGGTGTTCACTAAATAATATCATCATAATTTTCTGTTTAATATTAGCTGCCATTGAGATACTTCCCAGATATACAATGCTAGAAAATAGAAGCACAAAATTTAACTATCCCGAAAATATTGACAATACTTTATTTCCACTGGACTAGAAGGAACAGAAGCTACATACAGCAATTTACTTGCTACCAAAAGATCTCAAATATATAAGGGAACAAGGTCCCTGAAAGATTTTAATAATTATTGGTGAGTAGATTTGGCCCTGGCAAAGCCAGTAACTTTATCAAATCAGAAAGTTCAGAGTGTGTAGGAAATTACTGGTATAAATGGATTCTTACAAATCCTCACTGATATTGTATATGCAAAGAAACTAACAAGGAAGAAATTGTACCTCAATAGGCTGAGGATCATTCAGATGTGCACTGAGATTCATAAGGAGCTGGGGCATCCAAGTAGGAACATCGTAAGGACTAGAAAGAACACATGCACCAAGTCCTAGCACACCAGCATGCCGTTTGACCAACTCTGCAAAGAAAACGGCAATATATGTGCAAATATTTACAGGTTTCTAATGTACTTGCTACAGTGAAATAAAACTAGTTTTCCATTACGCTAGCTGTTTTCAATGGGTGAATTTCTGCATTGGAAATCAATCCACATGTATACACATCAAAAACTTGTTTTTGAGGCTGAACTAAAAATAACCCAGCATTTAAGAATTTGTCAAGACGTCCTATAGCTGCCCTCAATGACAGCATAATTGTACCTCCGCCAGAAATGTGTCATGTTCGTTAAAACTAACATAGGTGTGGCTTTTCTGATCATTCACATGCAAAAGTGCAATTCCTGATCCTAAATCTCCAAAGGTAGGCAGTGTTTTTCTGGATGTGACTACCCCTACAAAGAGTGCATTGGTTCATTAGATAAACAAGCCATGTATAAAGAATACCTGTATTTCTCAAAACAGAGAACTGCAAAGTGTCTGTGTTCTAAATATGCTTTCAAATTCTTATTGTTTATTAATAAAGGTGTGTGTATACACGTGTTTTTAAGTGCATTATATACGTATACATGAAACATGGAGGAAGGGAGAATTAAAGGTAAGAAAATGAGAATTTGAAGAAGTCAAAATTGTAAACAAACCATTTGGTATAACAAAGACCTAAAAATACTTTGGCACTTAACTATTAAAAAATGAAGTTCTCAAGCAAAGAAACTAGAATGTACACTGGTATTTTATTAGAATTGGCTGTTTCCTACTTACTAATAATTTTCCCATGTATTTTCTGTTATTTTGTGATTGTAGATAGCAGTGGCAAGATCAGATGCTTCTTTGTAATCATGTTTTAAACGTGACACAGTGGTCAGATCTTATTCTAGTCTTTATCTTATCTATATTCGATTGAAAGCTCCTATAACGGGGCCAGCCTGGTGGCGCACTGCTACAGTGCGCCACTTGGGAGTGCAGCGGCGC
>NW_007787133.1:0-2545 GCF_000696425.1 Galeopterus variegatus
AATCCATTTTGAGTTGATTTTAGTGTATGGTGAGAGACACATATCTTGTTTCATTCTTCTGCATATGGATATCCAATTTCCCAGCACCACTTGTTGATGAGACAATCTTTTTCCCAGTGTAGACTTTTGTTGCCTTTGACCAATATCAGATGGCTATAAGCCTGAGGGGTGATTTCTGGGTTCTCAGTTCTACTCCACTGGTCTGAATGTCTATTTTTATACCAGCACTATGCTGTTTTGATTACAATAGCTTTGTAGTATAATTTGAAGTAAGGTAGTGTTATGCCTCTAGCTTTTATTTTATTTTGCTCAGGATTGCTTTGGCTATTCAGGGTCTTTTGTTTTTTCATATGAAAGGTAAAATTGCTTTTTCCATTTCAGTGAAGAATGAAATTGATATTTTGATGGGGATTGTGTTGAATCTGTAGATCACTTTGGGTAGTATAAACATTTTCACAATGTTAATTCTTCCAATCCAAGAGCATGGAATATCTTTCCATCTTTTTGGGTCTTCATTAATTTCCTTCAGAACTGGTTTTTAGTTCTCATTGTAGAGGTCTTTCACCTCCTTGGTTAAATTGATCCTTAGGTATATTATTTTTTTCATGACAATTGTAAATGGGCTTGCTTACTTTATTTCTCTTTCTGTTAATTCGTTATTTGAGTACATAAATGCTACTGATTTGGGGGCATTTATTTTATATCCTGCAACATTACTAATGTTATTAACCAGCTCTAGGAGTTTTTCGATAGAGTCTTTAGATTTTTCTACATATAGTATCATGTCATCTGCAAATAGAGTTTGACTTCATCTTTTCCAATCTTGATTGCCTTTATTTCTTTCTCTTGCTTGATTGCTCTGGTTAGTACCTCAAGTACTATGTTAAATAGAAGTGGTGAGAGTGGGCATCTTTGACTTGTTCCTGTTCTTAAGGGAATGACCTTCAGTTTTTCCCCATTCAGAATGATACTGGTGATGGGCTTGTCATAAATGGCTTTTATTGTGTTGAGGTATTTTCCTTCTATACCTAATTTGTTGAGAGTCTTTATCATGAAGGAATGTTGAATTTTGTCAAATACTTTTTCAGCATCTATTGAGATAATCATATGGTCTTTGTCCTTGAGTTTGTTGACGTGATGTATCAAATTTATTGACTTTCATATGTTGAACCCTCTTTGCATCCCTGGGATGAATCCCACTTGATCATAGTGTATAATTTTTTTAATATGTTGCTGTATTATTCTTGCCAATATTTTGTTGAGGATTTTAGCATCAGTGTTCATCAAGGATATTGGCCTGTAATTTTCTTTTTTTGGGGTGTATTTATCTGGTTTTGGTATCAGAGTTATGTTGGCATCATAGAATGAGTTTGGGAGCGTAGCTTCTGTTTCAATTATTTGGAATAGTTTGCAGAGACTTGGTGTTAACTCCTCTTTAAAGGTTTCATAGAATTCAGCTGTAAATCCATCCGGACCTGGACTTTTCTTTGTTGGAAGATTGCTAATTACTGCTTCAATCTCCTTGCTTGTTATTGGTCTGTACAGGTTTTCTATCTCTTCTCAGTTCAGTCTTGTTCTTTGCAGGTGTCTAGAAACTTATCCATATCTTCCAGATTTTCATATTTCTTGTCATACAGTTGTTTATAATAGTCTCTAATGATTCTCTGTATTTCTGTGGTATCGATTGCAATGTCTCCCTTTTCATTTCTGATTTTTGGTTTTTGGGTCTTTACTCTTCTTTTTTTTTGTTGTTAACCTAGCTAATGGTTTGTATATTTATCTTCTCAAAAAAAGAACTTTTCATTCTGTTGGTATTTTCCATTGTTTTTTGTATCTCTATTTCATTTAGTTCTGCTTTGATATTAATTATTTCTTTCCATCTACTACCTTTAGGTTTGGATTGTTATTTTTCAAGTTCTTTGAGGCATAGTGTTAGGTCATTCCTTTGAAGGCTTTCTATTCTTTTGATATAACCATTTATTGAAATAAATTTGCCTCTTAGTACTGCTTTTACAGTATCCCACTGATGATGTATCTTTATTTTCTTTAGTATCTAGAAATTTTCTTATTACCTGTTTAATTTCTTTTTGGACCCATAGGTCATTCAAGAGCCTATTATTTAGTTTCCATGTATTTTCATAGCTTCCAGAGTTTTGATTATTGTTTATTTCCAATTTTAGTCCATTGTTGTCTGAAAAGATAGTTGAAATGTTTTCAATTTTTAAAAATTTGCTGAGACTAGATTTGTGACCTAATGTGTGGTCTATCCTGCAGAATGTACCATGAGCTGATGAGAAGAAAGTGTATTCTTTAGTTGTTGGATGAAATGTTCTGCATATATCTGCCAAGTCCTGTTGGTCTAGAGTGTAAATTAAATCCTGCGCCTCTTTGTTGACTTGTTGCCTGGAAGATCTGTCCCATACTGAGAGAGGGGTGTTAGATCACCCACTGTTAATGTATTAGGTCCTATTTCTTTCTTTAGTTCTAAGAGTGTTTGCTTTATATATCTGGGTGCTCCAGTATTGGGTACATACATGTTTATGAT
>NW_007787134.1:0-2545 GCF_000696425.1 Galeopterus variegatus
TGTTAAAGTAGGCTAATCTTTAGAAGCTCATGCAATTTTGCATTGATCAGTTGAACAGAATACTGTGTTACCCAAAAGATACATACAATAGCAATAGTATTATATTTAGTCCATTTCTGTTGCTTATAACAAACACCTGGAACTGGGTAATTTATAAGAAAATTAAATTTGTTGCTTAGAGTTTTGGAGGTTGGGAAATCCAAAGTCCAGGGAACATATCTAGGGAGGGTCTTGGTTGTGGCAACAATAACCCAGGGTTCTCACATGGCAGAAATGGTGGAGCAGAGACAGAAACTCTCATAAAACCCTCAGAATCATGCCCCTGGCCACCATTATTCATCCGTTCACTATGGCATGGTCCTACAAGGCCCCACCTTTCAATTACTACCATAATAAGATTTCCCACCCTCAACAACTGAAGTGAGAATTAAGTGGCTAGTATATGGACTTTGGGGGACACAATTCAATCAATCCACAGCAAGTATCTAAATCACTGCTATAGCAGTTACGAAGTTTAATTGAATATTAAAATAACAGTAATTAAATTTATTAATTTAAATTAATATTAAATAAATATTAAATATTAAATTTAATTAGATATTACATGAACTTAATATTGCATGATAAATTAGTGCAAAAAGACAATTATTTTTTACATAAAATTACATGGAAATTAAAAAAAATCTAAATAATGATAGAAAAATGCTATTTAAATAGCATATAATTTTTTAAAAATAGGGTATAATGTAATTCTTAGAAGCTGGAGGAAGAAAAATGATCTGCCAAGAAAGAAATTATTCTTCAAAATAAGCTTATATGCCCAGCAAGATATTTGCTTAGTTAATAATTAGGGGAGGCTAAAGAAATGTAGTGGACAAAAAATTGGTTATAATTATTTCAGATACTCCCATCAAGATCTGAATCATTTCTTTATTATCTTAAACTAGTCAATCTCTTTAAATATAACGAACTATTCATATTTTCAATTTCCTTTTTTGTTTTAAGTTATGTTTTTAAATTGTATACTTCATTCAAATTTTCAAGTCTAATGACATATAGCTATACAAAATGTGCCCTAAGAATTTTTTTTGTCTCTTTGATTTTTAGCAATGTCCATTTTTCTTCCTAATGTGAACAATGTATATTTTGCTATTTTTTGGTTTACTCTTCATAGGTATTTATCAAGTTTATTTAAGTTATCATATAACTAACATTTTGCATTTCAGTTTTCTTAGTGTGCATTTTTTATATTTTATTAATTTCTGTTCTTATTTTTATCATTTATTTCTTTTACTTTCCTTGCTTTCGATCCACTGTGCCTTATCTAGATTCTTCAAATAAAAGCTACCATGGCTGAGTTTCAGTATCTTCTTGTCTAAGAACATTCAATTGAGAGTGGAAGTATTACTCTATGCATTGTTTTTACAGTATTACACAAATATTAATAGTCTGTATATTAATTTTTCAGTTTATTGTATTTCCTGTTATCCATTTTGATTTCTTCTGATTAAGCAATGATTTTGAAAAAAAAAAACTGGTTATATCCACTTAGCATATAGAAGAACATAAAAGATTTTGTTCTCATAACACAAAATTTTTGAGAAGCTAAATCTTCACAATAAATTAGCAAACAGTGGTTCACATAAGAAAGCTCTGGTGAACCACGGCCCCTTTCATATTTGGTGTAAGCACAGGCGGATGGTGGCCTTGCATGGAGAGATAAAGATAAATCAACAGAGCCTTTGAAAATAACATAGCTGCAGGATTGACTTGAGTATAGGAGAGTCCCACAACTGAAAGAAAATCTCTTGACCTCATTTCACATGTACAGTTTCTCACTCCACTCAACCAGCCAAAAAAACAGCATGAAAGAGGGGCTAGAATACAGTGACAATCATGTCACCTCATGCATTCTTACGATGTTTGCATTTGGATTCTAATGACCTACCGTAGATGAACCAAAGGTTAACTAAATATATCTGATGCGACAGCTCAACTGACTTTTGTGGTTAAATAATGACAATAAAGTAAGTAAAAACTGGAAAGGAAATTGGAAGTTGTGCTAATTAGAGCTTAACTCAATCTAATTAAAATGGTGATCAGGCACAACTCAGCTCAGTTCTAGGATGAGTATGAATAATAGGCCGCTCACCCTAATTCCCGACAGAATTAAAGACTTGTATTCTCTTGGGGGAAAAACAAACAAAAACATATATACTTATATATATTTATATATACATACACATATATTCTATAGTTTTATTAAATATTTACAATGTCTGAAGTACAATAAAATTATGAACAGGAAAAAGGTGAAATATAACTCATAATTAAGGTAAAATGCAGTCAATAGAAGCAGAGCTATGGGTTACCCAGTTATTGAAATTAGAGGTATCTTACGGAATATCTAGAAAGCAAGGATTTTCTAGTTATATTTTTCTTATTAGTCTTTAGAATAATCTCATATTGTCAAATAACACATCCACAAAATTGTTTTAAAAATTAAAATCTGTTTAAGATTTCTTTGTGGTCAAATATGTAGTCT
>NW_007787134.1:6897-7856 GCF_000696425.1 Galeopterus variegatus
CTAACACTTGCCATAATCAGTCTTTTTAATTCTAGACATTCTAGTAGGTATGTTGTGATATAAACTTCATTATGGTTTTAATGTTCATTTCTCTAATTATTAATGACCACTGTTTTTGCTTTTTTAAAAAAAGTTTTTAGCACATTCTGAGAGTTCTCATGTTTTAAACTCTTTTAGTGACATAGTGATTATTAAGTAAAATATTTTTGGAAATTAAATACTCTCTCATAATAACAAATTTTGGAGAAATATTCACCTGGAATACAACATTATTGACCTGCAGAGGTGCTACTGCAAACTCCTTAATTAAAATAAATAATAATAATGTCGAGTATCTTTTGAGTTCTTATATGGTTCCAGGCACTGTTTTAAGTGCTTTGTATCTATGAATGCATTATATATGAATGAAAAAAATTATAAAATATTGCTATCACTAAAAAATAAATAAGCTAGTCAGACCACTTCAGTGTTAAGGCGTATTGGTGGTGCATGTGGGTGTCTTTACGTGTATTTAGGAGACACAAGGTTCATAGCATCAAAAAAAGAAAAAAAAGCATGGAGATTTACAGATTAATAACTATTACAGAATGTACATTTTTCCCTTGGTCAAAAATAATATCCACCATCAATGCTGTTATATTTGGCCAGATCTGAGAATTGATTGATTTTTTTTTGGGTGGGGGTGGGTGGGCAGGGGAGGAATAGCAGATAACGAGCCTCTAAAAAGTAAGTTGTGGGGAATTGATACTTAAAACCTTTCCTGAGAAAATGTTAGAGACACTTGTTAAACTGAAAGCTAGATAAAAATATCAATAATTTTTGAACTTTTAGCAAATTGTGTTAACTATGAAAGAAGTCTGATTTTTATAGTGTCCAATCCTTGACCTAATCAGTATATTTAAATGCTTACCTCAGAAAAATGGAAAGATGGCAAGTGAACAACCTAACACTGCATCTTA
>NW_007787135.1:0-2544 GCF_000696425.1 Galeopterus variegatus
AGGTTCCTTTTAGAGCCAAAGATGCCCCTTGAGAGGCTCCTCAAGGTGCGAAGCCCTTGGCCTTTGGCTCCGTCCCATGAAGAATGTATGGATACATATGGATACTATGAATGCAAACTCAGGTCCCTGCAGAGGAATCTACATAGATTTGATGAGGCAATTAAAAGTTTGGCTCCGTCCCATGAAGAATGTATGGATACATATGGATCCTATGAATGCAAACTCAGGTCCCTGCAGAGGAATCTACATAGATTTGATGAGGCAATTAAAACAATCTAAGAGAATTTCTTATCAACAATGACTTTTGTTTAGGAATAATAATAGGCATTGGTTTTGTTGGGAAAAAAGAGATGTCAAGCTGAGAACAGAAGACACATTTTCATTCGTGCTCCCTGGAATTCCGAACTGGTAATGCAGTAACCCCGGCAGCCGTACCCAGCAGCTCACCAAATGAGCTAACTGGCCAGCCCTGACGCCAAGGATCTGTAAGGAAAGCAAAACAGGAAGAGAGACTGCTTTTGAAAAAAGCTGTATGAATCATTTCATTTATAAGTTAGAGAAATTCAAGCTTGTCTCTTTAACAAATCTTTATCAAGGCTTCTTAAATAGGGACATACCTATAATAAATAGGATTATTAAGATTAATAATCACAACAAATAATTAATAATTAAGTTACTTATAATTAATTACAATATATGTTAAAATGATATTATACATTAACTTATATAATATAAATAATATTGTGTATTATTAGTATATAGAAAATGAATACATATACCACATGATATAGTATATACTATATTAATATATAATTATTAATCATATAATAATAGAATATATTAATATATAACATTAATGTAGAACATATATCAGCATATTATCGATATTCTATTTAATAACACATAATTAGTTGTAATAATGAATTAGTAGTTGTAAATAAATATTAATAATGATTAACATATTGTGGTCAATAAATAATAATCACATGGTCCTCTTTCTTTGAAAAGTCAGATGGGACTTCCCTGTTTTGTTCAAGCAGCGTCCCAGACCTTGTAAGCTCCGGCTGGGCATGGGAATAATCACAGTGGGAAAAACTAAAGAGCCGTGACTTCTCTTACACCCAGGCAGGAAGTTACTCAGGGTGAAACGAGGGTGTATCATAGACAAAGCAGACTCGCAAGCCTGGGTCTCAGTCTTTAAAAGCTCAGAGGGACCTTAAGGCAGCCCCCGTGCGGGCGTTTTCTGTCCCCAGCTCCTTGGGCTGCTCCCCATGCCCCCATGTCTGGCTTTTCCTGGGTGGTCTCTCCTACAAGCACAGGCAAGTCTCAGTCCTGCTTAAAGTCAAAGCAACTTCATCATTTACTTTACACCACCAATTGCTAGAGTTTTCCAGACTTAATGCTTGCTTTTTATTATCCATTTGAGTATTCCATTAGCTCTCCCCCTTCCCCCGCCACCCCCTGCACAAAAACAAATAGTTTTTGGTTTGCTTTTTCCACTCAAGTGCCCAGAGCTGGTGATCTTCACGTTTTCTTTGGACTAAGAAAGCTTACACGAGGTATTTTTCTTCTGGCTGGTGAAAATCTCCTGAAATAGGGCAAATTAGTTGTCAAGGAGTTTTAAATAGTGGCGTTTTATAAAAACCAAAACAAAATGAAACTAAAGAAAACAGAAATATGAACAGGCTTATCTCTAATAGTAAGAAGTACCTTCTGCTAGAACAAAATATTCATTTTAAATCATGAACAATTAGAAAATTTTAAAAAGGTAAAATATTTTAGTATGACTTATGTCATTAATGCGATATTGGTTGGAGGGAGTCGGAGGGTGGGAGTAGTATGCATTTGCTGTGTGAGCATGTGTGTGCCTGTGTGTACCAATGTGTGCAAGTATGTGCATGTGTATGCATGTGTGTGCCTGGGTACGTATTTGTGTGCCTGTGTGTGTGTACCAGTGTGTGCACACATGTGCATGTGTGTGCATGTGTGTGCCTGTGCATGCCTGTGTGTATTTGTGTGCTGGTGTGTCTTTGTGTGTACCAGTGTGTGCACACATATGCATGTGTGTGCCTGTGTGTGCACATGTGTGCTTGTGTGTATGCCTGTGTGTATGTGTGCATTGTGCCTGTGTGTGTGTGTGTTAGGGAGCAGATGGGGCAAAGAAAGGGGAGACTGAAAACTGAATATCAATGTATGTTTGATTCTAGAATAAAACATGGATTAAATCCACTTAGATTTATTTTTGTAACTTTGCATTGATTGGGTTATTCAGAAAAAAAATCCTTATGTAAAAAATATGAAAAGCAGGAAACTTAAGTAACTTGAGTAGATTAATCCTAGAAACAGATTTTCAGATGAACAGACACTCTAGGTGATAATGATATATATATTTTTTTTTATAAAACAGATACACATTTTTGTATATATCTATCTATACTTACAGATAGATATATTTTATGATATATGTATGTACATTTTTAAAAATATACATCACCATGATGATGAATTACACACAATATATATACAGAGAGAGAGAGAGAGAGA
>NW_007787136.1:0-2544 GCF_000696425.1 Galeopterus variegatus
GAGAAATATCCAACAGGGTACACTGTGTCAGTGAGGAGCAGAGGAGAGCACTGAGAAATCGTTGGCTCAGGAAGGAGAGAGAGGACCGCGGCCCAACGGATGGCCAGAGGATGGAAGGGACCTAAGCCCGCCCAGGGCCGGGTGAGGGGGACAGAAGGAAACACTGGGAAGAAGGACGAGACAGGAGGACAGTCACCTTGAGAGGTGGGCACCGTTCGTGGTGATGATTGAGCCTGGGGGCTGGGTGCTGGGAGTGAATCCCAGCTCCAGTGTCTCTTCTGGCTGATCTGGGTCTGTGTCTGCAGACGGTGCAGACAGCCCCAGCCGCCGGGGCATGCTGTGAGGCAGGATTAAGGTAGTGTAGGGACGGAGCGGAGACAGTGCCCAGCAACAGCGAGAACCCAGTTCCTGGCTATGGTCTCGGGCCACAATTCCCGGCAGCAGGAAGAGGTGGGGACTGGCTAGAAGGAATATCAAGTTAGTGATGCCTGTCAGACTCAGGTGGATGGAGCCTGGGCCCCGCTCATCCAAGGACGCCAAAGGCCCCTCATCAGGACACCCAGACCGTCCAGCCAGCACAGCGGGCCCAAGGTGCTCACCAGCCTTGCTTCTTGGCGTGGCAGGTCAACGCCCGAGATGTGGTGCTGGGTGCTTAGAGCTCTGGACTGACGGCTCTATTGGCACCAAGCACCCTTAGCGTGCAGGCTGGGCCAGGCAATCCATACACGAATGCTCTTCATGGGCCTGGAACCAACGTTTCCCCAGAACACATCCCAGCATCCCTGGGATATACCCATGTTCTTCCCACACATGTGTAGTTAAGATAACTGAGGCACATGGAAGTGGGATAACTTGCCTGAGATTATGCAGCTGAGAAGGGCCAAAGGACGGGCGTGGCCCTGAGAAGCCGAGCTCCACGGCTCCATGCGCCTTCCACAACACCCCAGGGCAGTTTTCCTACCATGGCACTTCTTTTATTTTGTTTTGAATTATAAATTGCTGTTTGAGGGTCTGTCTTCCTCAGTGGCTTACAAGTGTTCAAGGCCTCTTGTGTACAAGAGCAGCGCATGGAGGAGCTGGGGACACGGTACGGAACCTAAGCAGACCTCCCCCTCAGCAAGCCCGTCCTGCGGGTGGCAGCTGCGAGCTGGTGGAGCTGCTCAGGGGATAAAGCGTGGGGGCTGCACTGGTGGTGAGCGGTGCAGAGCTGGAGCCGTGAGCGCCTGGAGGAGACACCGCCCCAGCATCTCAGCAGAAGGGAGGGGTGGGGAGGAAAAGGAAGGAAACCTCAGCCACAAGGAACTGACTTAGAGGTGTCCAGAGGACCGAAACCAGTGATTTTTATTTCAGGACATACTTGTCTGAAAAAGCACCAACTTAAGTCACTACAGTGATCCTTAGCCTACCTTTTTAAAATCTTCATTCATTACTTACTAGTTTTGAATGTCTCCTTCGTAGGTAGGAATATTCCATTCTGGGAAATGTTTCACTTTCTATTTTACTCTTTACTTTGTAGAACATCTGTGAGTCTTGATAACTTCTCTCCACACTGTCAAGAAGGTGTTCCCAACCCCCACAGGATATTTCAGGAAACTGTGGTATTTTTATTTAGTACAATTCAGCAAATATTTATCAGGCCACTGCTCTGTGCTGGGCACCACGCTGGGGACTGAGAATAAAAAATCTTCATTCATTACTTACTAGTTTTGAATGTCTCCTTCGTAGGTAGGAATATTCCATTCTGGGAAATGTTTCACTTTCTATTTTACTCTTTACTTTGTAGAACATCTGTGAGTCTTGATAACTTCTCTCCACACTGTCAAGAAGGTGTTCCCAACCTCCACATGATATTTCAGGAAACTGTGGTATTTTTATTTAGTACAATTCAGCAAATATTTATCAGGCCATTGCTCTGTGCCGGGCACCATGCTGGGGACCGAGAATAAAAGATGGAAAACACAGAGCTGCTGTCCCCAGAGCGCCCACGCCGTAGTTACAGAGCTGGGATCTTCCTGGCGTGGGGACAGCTCTGGGAGCTGACTCTTCTACAAAATGACCCATTTCCCCAACTTCCTGGCGTGGGGACAGCTCTGGGAGCTGACTCTTCTACAAAATGACCCATTTCCCCAGGCTTGCAGAACTGCAGCTTCTGAGAAGATGTTCTCAGCTCTTCTCTTTCCTGGTCTAGGGAATTTAAGAGTCTAAAACCTACTGAAGATAAAAAGTGAGTCACTGTCTTCATTTTGATTGCTATTTGCTTAGGATGCGTAATGTTGTTCATAAAGTGTTTGTCCCAAACTAGGCACAGGGGATTATTAAGAGTTCAGGATGTGAGGGCGGTCTGCCTGCGACATCTGTCACCTCATAGATCTCCAGGGTTGATTCGGCTGATGTGGCTGGCTAGGCAGGTGGCCCCTTCCTCCCTCACCTGTCCATGTGCAACCCTCCCAAAGCTGTGCACTTGGTCGAAGAGGATGACCTTCCCTGAAAGAGAAGAGGACCGTTTTTCTGTCAAGGGTATTCAAGTAGCTGAGCTCCCCTGCT
>NW_007787137.1:0-211 GCF_000696425.1 Galeopterus variegatus
AGAAGCTTTTTAGTTTGATATAGTCCCATTTGTTTATTTTTCCTTTGGTTGCCCGTGCCTTAGGGGTTGTATTCATGAAGTCTGTGCCCAGCCCTATTTGCTTAAGTGTTTCTCCTATGTTTTCTTCAATAAGTTTTATTGTTTCGGGGTGTATATATTTAAATCCTTAATCCATTTTGAGTTGATTTTAGTATATGGTGAGAGGTATGGG
>NW_007787137.1:2111-2544 GCF_000696425.1 Galeopterus variegatus
GAGGATTTTTGCATCTATATTCATCAAGGATATCGGCCTGTAGTTTTCTTTCTTCGTTATAGCTTTACCTGGTTTTGGTATAGGATGATGTTTGCTTCGTAGAATGAGTTTGTAAGCTTTGCATCTGTTTCAATCTTTTGGAATAGTTTGTAAAGAATCGGTGTCATTTCCTCTTTGAATGTTTGGTAAAATTCTGCTGTGAATCCATCTGGTCCTGGGCTTTTCTTTGTTGGGAGCTTTATGATAACAGCTTCAATCTCCTTTATTGTTATTGGTCTGTTCTGGTTTTCTACATCTTCATGGCTTAGTTTGGGGAGCTTGTGTGTGTCCAGAAATTTATCCATTTCTTCCAGATTTTCGAACTTGTTGGTGTATAGTTGATTATAGTAGTCTCGGATGATTCCTTGTATTTCAGTTGGGTCAGTTGTAATAT
>NW_007787138.1:0-2544 GCF_000696425.1 Galeopterus variegatus
GAGAGGATTCTTGTTTCTAGTGATGAAAATTGTATACATTGGGCTTCTAATAGTGAAGGAGTGTGGAAAGAGAATGGAAGGAAGCAATGGATATTGAGTTATTCTTTCATTCTCTGCTTAAGTTTGCTTATTTTCAAAATGGACTTGAAGCTGACAATAAAACACATGTACAATTGAACTGTTACTACAAGGGTAAAAGTATGTGATAGGATGAAGAAAACAGTTATATTAAAAGTCTAATCTTGCCAAGTATTAGTAATTTCTCTTGGTCTAAGAAAGGAACTGACAGTAGGTTATTTTAGATAAAGATCTCTGATGCGTGCTGTCATTTCCTATCATTGATTAAAAAATAAGCTGATATTTTGTAAGAAGAGCTAAAGAATTTATCTCAAATATTATTAACATAATAGTGGTCATCTCACCATTGTACAGAGGTGGGCTGCAGTTATATCTGTACACAGGTTGTTTACTTTCTGTAAAGATTGGTAATTTGACAGTCATTTTTTATTTTCCTGTTATTTATATTCCATCCTATATCCCCCCAAAAGATTGAGGTGGTTATTAAAAGGTAGGATTAAAGAGAAAGATAGAGCTGTGAAGGGGGAAATAAGGGAATACAATAAGCTAAAGCCCATGAAAATGCTTTAACACGTTTTGCCCGTTACTGGATGTGGACCATAAATTTGCAGTTGAGCGTCATAGGAACAGCGAGATCAAATAAAGGGAGCCACAAGCTGAAACCTCACATTCATCTAAGAGCAGGTACCCTGAAGGGCTGAGCCTCACCGAGGCTGGAGTTAGATTCTGGGTTTATGGTGTTTGCAAACCTTGGCTCCCAGTGTTTGAGGACCCTTACTCCAGTCTTATGCCATCAGTATGACTTAGTTTTGTTTACTTTTTCTGACTTCTCTTTTCTTCCTAGTTCAAATACTTGAGAAGGAAACTGTTGGGTTCAATTAATTCTTTTTAAGTCAGGCTACACAAGTCACAATTGGCTGGCTGGCCTGTATATGTCTTTTCCAGTCAGATCAGATATCCATCCCTTGTGGGCACTGCTTTGGTTGGAGTCGGGGCTGAGGACTTGCTACCCCTCTGCAGATTGGTGGAAACCAATGTGAATGGAGCACCTTCTGCCACATACCTCTAGTGCAATTATTTACAAGTCACACAGTATCCTTAAGATTTAAAGACACACTAAATGTTTAGCTTTATAAGTGACAAATTTTCTTCTTTTTAAAATTGAAGTAAAATTTATACAACATACACTTAACCATTTAAAAATGTGCAGTTCAATGGCATTTAGTGTATTTGCAATGTAACCACCACCTCTCTCTAGTTACAAAACTTTTCATCACCTCAGAAGAATACCCCATACCCATTAGATAGTCACTCTCCATTCTCTATTCCCCCATTCCCTGGCAACCACAAATCTGCCTATTCTGGTTATTTCACATAAAAACAAATTATTCAATAAGTGACCTTTTGTGTCTGCTTTCACTTAGGATCATGTTTCAAAGTTTATTAAAGTTGTAGCATGTACCAATACTTCATTCTTTTTTATAGCTGAATAATGTTCCATTGTTTATATATATAACAATTTGTTTATACATTCACCTGTTGATGGACATTTGGGTTGTTTCTACCTTTTGATAACTGAATTGTGCTGCTACAAACATTCGTGAACAAATAATTGTTGGAATACCTGTTTTCAATTCTTTTGGGTATATAGCTAGGAGTAGAATTGCTGGGTTATATGATAATCCTATGTTTAGCTTTATGAGGAATCACCAAGCTTTTTCACAGCAGCTACACCATTTTACATTCCCACCAGCAATGTACAGGGTTTCTATTTCTCCATATCCTCACCAACACTTGTTATGTATTGTTTTTTTAAAATATCAATTAAAAAATTTTGTTATGATAGCCATTCTACTAGGTGTGAAGTGGTATCTCATTGTGGTTTTCATTTGTATTTCTCTGATAATCAATGATGTTGAACATTCTTTCATATGCTTGTTGGCCATTCATATATCTACTTCTGAGAAATGGCTATTCAAGGTCCATTTTTGAATTGGGTTGTTTGTCTTCTCATTGTTGAGGGGTAAGAGTTCTTTCTATATTCTGGATACTAAACCTTTATTAGATGGCTCAGTTCTTAACAAAAAATTATAAAGCGTTCAAAGACACAGGAAAGTAAGGCCCATTAATAGGAAAAAAAGGAATTGTCAGAAACCATCTATGAGGAAGCCTTTATATTAGACTTACTAGACAAGGACTTTACATTAACTGTCTAGATATGCTGAAAGAACTGAAGGAAACCATGGATAAAGAACTAATGGAAATCAGGAGAGCAATGTATGACTCATTAGGTAATACCAATAAGGGATCGAAATTATAAGATGGAACCAAATGGAAATTCTGGAGCTGAAAGTTATAATAGTTAAAGTGAAAAATGCACTAGAGGAGTTCAAAAGCAAATGGATCAGGAAGAAGAAAGAATCAGCAAACTTGAAGAAAGGGCAATAGAAAGCACCCAGTCTGAAG
>NW_007787139.1:0-2543 GCF_000696425.1 Galeopterus variegatus
GGGGGGACATTCAACCCAAGGCAGAATGGGTATTGATACTGACTGTATCAATTATACCTTTAATGCTTTGCCTGTAATTTCCAGTTTTGATTTCTGTACAGAGGAATGAGAACTAAAGGTCACTTGGCAAACAGTCTGAATGCAGAATCCTACTGGAGTTTCATTCCCCAATCTTTCTCAGTTGTCTCATCCACCTCAGCTTCAACAGCAAACATTCTTTAGTGACTCATTCTCTGAATTGTCCCAAAGCATTCATGTTTTCATAGAACAATCCTCATACTTATTAAACTCATTTTTTTTTTGGCAAGTTAACATATCAGTTAAAGTTTTTCATTACAACAAGATTGGCTCACATTCAGGATTGGGAGCAAGGATTTTAGTGAGAATGGCCATTCACTGGGTGGGTGGGTGCAGAGGGCCTGGGAATTCTAGAGTGACCCACTAGATGTAAGTAACCAGTGTGCTGTGGGCTTCAGCAAAGGAAAGTGTGGGGTAATCTGTGAGTTAAGTGGATATAGATTAAGAGAGTATCCACCACAATAATAATTGTCATAGAAACAACACTCCAAATCCAGAATTTACCGAGTGCTCTTCCAGGCCAGGCTAGCTGCATTACAAACACTAGCTTGCCAGTGCTTTGCATGTGAGCATTGCAGGTTGGTTTGTTTCTCCTCTACTCACTGACATGGTTTCAAAGATATAAACTATCTAACAGCCTTCTCTTCCCATGGCTTGTTATAATCCAGACTCACTTGAAAGCTATCTAATAACATCAATGTCAATGTGGTGTTTTAGTCTCTGAAGAGCAGAGGTGACTAAGTGGTGATTACAGGGATGGAAGTATTAGTGGCTGCCTGAGTACAGGCGGGTAAGAAATAGGGTGGGACAGAGAAGAGAACAGGGGTCCAAGAGCTCTCTGATCTTCTCCTGGCTGGGCCTTCCCTAGTGGTGAGAATTTGGAGCAAACCACCAAACAACTCTCCAGATCTCAGTTTGCTCATTTATATAATGAGCATCAATTATCAAGCCATGCTAGCATGGCAGGGTGCAGCTGCACAGAGCAGGCACATAATACATATTTGTTAAATAAATGAAAAAATGAATGCATGAATATCTGACAGGATGGCATAAAGGTCAAATGAGATGATGGATTTGAAAATGCTTGGGAAACAGCAAAGAATTAGTCACAAACACAATGATGGCATTACTACTCCCAGAAAGTAATATGAGTCCTCAAGGAACTCCCAAGGACACACAGATTCATGAATTATACTGAGTAGTAATATTATCTTTCCATTCTTGTCTTATGGGAGGATCTCAATGTGTCTTGAAGACTAAAAGGGCACTTTCCTCTGGAAATCTAACAAACTTTGCTGAACATTGCTTTGTTATTTTCTTTGCTAAAATCATCAATCACTATGATTGTCTTTGGTTAGAACACTCACCGATATAATTCTACACTAAACCCCCTCTTATTTCTCATCATGCAAGTCAGCTGTGAGTTGAATGAAGCACAAAGTAGAACAAGGCTTGGAATGAATTGGTAATAACTTAATCCTACAATATACATCAGTTCTGAACTGCCCTTGCTAAAAGCAATAGTTTTTAAAATTTTCTTTCTACATTTCAGAAGAGAAAGACTTACAATGGTTACACAAACTGATCTGAGATGGCAAGACCCTGAGATGGCAACATAAACAGGTCACGGGGGAGGCAATCAGGCGGTGCTGTGGTCGCCATGGTTTCTGAAGTTGATACAAGGGGTAACTTATTCCATTGAGTTCCAAGAAATTCCCAGGATGTTCTGCTGTTAGTGGGGGCCCCTTCCTGATTGGTGGCTGGAAAGGGCATATGTAAAAGGATAGGGATGGCTTAGATGAAGCTTACCCAAGATGGCCTAAAAAGGCCCCAGGCTTAAAGACAAGCCACAGACGCAGGGAACATGTTTGCAAAAGCCATATCTGATAAAAGACTGTTACCCAAAATATATAAAGAATTCGATAATAAGAAAACAAACTACCTGATTAAAAAATGGGCCAATGATTTTGACACCTTACCTAAGAAGATATACAGGGGCTGGCTGGTTAGCTCAGTTGGTTAGAGTGCAGTGTTATAACATCAAAGTCAAGGGTTTGGATCCCCATACTGGCCAGTAGCGAAAAAAAAAAGAAGATATACAGATGGCAAATAGGCATATGAAAAGGTACTCCATATCATATGTCATTAGGAAGTGAAAATTAAAACAACAAGATACCACTACATACCTGTAAGAACAGGCATAATCTAGAACACTTATAACACCAAATAGTTGCAAGGATGTGGAGCGACAGGAACTCTCACTCATTGTTGGCAGGAATGCAAAATGGTACAGCCACTTTGGAAGATAGTTCGGCAGCTTCTTACAAAACTAAACATACTTTTGACTATGTAATCTCACTCCTTGCAATTTATCCAAAGGAGTTGAAAACTTATGTCTATGCAAAAATCTGGACATGAATGTTTATAGCAGCTTTACCCAATGTAGTGGATTGAATGTGTCCCCC
>NW_007787140.1:0-2543 GCF_000696425.1 Galeopterus variegatus
GCCTAATAGCAAACATAAACAATAAATGGAAAAGAAAGGAATAAAAGAAATGTAAAAGAACCATAAAGAAATCAATTAAATTGCAGGCATTAGGCAATACCTTTCAATAATAACCCTGAATGTAAATGGATTAAATTCCCCTCTTAAAAAATATTGCCTTTAGAACAGATTAGTTTTAAATATTGGACTTTTTGAGTGTCATTTAAAGAATAATATAAATAATCCCTTTGTCCAGTTCAATTGTGTATATGGTCACCCGAATACCAGTATTTCTCCCCGATATTCTCCTTTTGAAGATAAATTGTCATATTGTTTTAAACAACTGTTAGATACATGCTTAATATTTTTCAGAAATACCCTGCCCTGAAAAGATGCATTATTTTTCATTATAAATTGTAGACAAGAAAGGGTGAATTAAATTGCTCAAAATGTTGATTTATCATGGCATTCAAGCCCTGCCCCCCAGACTATCCCTTCCAGCCTACTTGTCCATCTTTATCTTCTCTGCTCTTCCTGATAAAGCTTTTGATCTCCTAAACTGTTCTGTTTATTAACCACTAGCTATGCATTTTGCTCTTCTACCTTTTTCTACTCTAATTTCCTGGAATGGCCTGCTCCTTCTTCATACCCAAACTCTTATCTAATACTATGAATGTCTGGTTAAATTAAACTGATTTCTCCACTCTTCTCTGAAGACAATCTTTGGAATTTCCTTTTCCCTGGAGTTATGATGATCTCTTTCCTTAATGTCCATTAGACTTTTCTGCTGAACTTTTTAACACTTCCCACAAACTGCTTTTTATAGCTTCTCATTGGAATTTGTTGTGGATTCATATGCCTAGAGTTTGTTACTTCTTATTCAATATCATTAAAAGAGAGGTAAGTGAAGTTCAAATAGGTCAATTTACCTGTTTAATTTCACACAGCGAGTTTGTGAGAAGCTGAAGCAGAAATCTTTCCATGTCATTCATGGTCCATTTCTACTCCAAACGACTAAATTTTGCTTTATCTTGTGGTGTCATCCCAAATAGTTATAATGTTTTACTTTTTTTTTTTTTGGATTATCCACTTGGTCATGCTCATTTATTGCATTTGTGTCAATTATTGCTTGATTGAACTCTGCACATAGAATTTGCATAATAGCTCTGAAATCCACATGAATCCTAATTTTGAGTAATGTGTTGGTTTAATATACTTACTCAGGAGCATTGAGGTAACATATTCTAGACCTACAAAGTACAAAGAAATGGAATTGCTTCAAAATTCTGTATATACCTTCATCATATGTTTCTTCAAGAAAACTGGGAGCTATAAAATAAATTGGACAAGTATAGGCATAAAACCTTAGGTAAGGTTCTGGCTTACTAAAACAGGGAATGTTGTAGCAAAAATAATTGTTCTGTTTCTAATATAAAAATATAAAATTCGGAAAGGAGAATGTGTGGGCTTCTCATATATTTGCTCAACTCTAATTGCATTATAAAATGAGTATCTGGCTATTGAAATTGGAGTCTATATATACACAGCCAGGCACTTTTTCCCACTCAGACTTTTCCATAACCGCTTGATATTACATTATCCCTTTTGAATGAAATCTGTGTCAGATAGGGAGAATGAATCAAATAATTACTCAATATGAGATCTCTGCATCTATTTATGTTTTCAAAAATGCTATTACTTCACAACCTCGGGAGACAGATATTATTTTAGAGATGGCAATGGCTCATACACTGAAATTATCTGTGCGTAGTAATGGTCAGGTATATGGTAAAATATTGTTTAACTCTCTTAAGTCAAGAACTTTTACCAGAAGTTACACACGCATAACTTTAGTATATCAGCTAACACTAAATCTGTGAATCAATGTAAATTTCAATTAAAACTAAAATTTAAGTGGGATAAAAAGAAAAACTTTTTGTTTGTTTGTTTGTTTGTTTGTTTGTTTCTACTGTTAATAAGCTTCAGCAAGCCAGCTGGCAATAGGATTTTTTTTGTTGTTGTTGGTGGTGGCTGGCCCATACAAAGAGCTGAAGCAATAGGATTTAAAAACCTAAAATTTCACAAAACAGAAATAATCATCAGGTTACTTTTTGAAATTCCAGTAAAATGGAGTGGGGGTGAAACTGATGGTCAAAAATTCACCTGGTAGTTTATCAGATGCAAAGATTTTAGAAAACGTAGATAGATAGAGATGAACATTCACTTGATTAATATCTTTCGTCCATACATGAGAACTTTCTACTGCTATCTAGTCTTATATTCTATAAAACTGTTCATATTTTAACAATATCATAAGGTAAATATGAAAAGTGATCTTTCCATTTATTATTGAACTTATTCTCTAGAATTTTTCAACAAACTTTCTACTGCTATCTAGTCTTATATTCTATAAAACTGTTCATATTTTAACAATATCATAAGGTAAATATGAAAAGTGATCTTTCCATTTATTATTGAACTTATTCTCTAGAATTTTTCAACAAACTTTCTACTGCTATCTAGTCTTATATTCTATAAAACTGTTCATATTTTAACAATATCAT
>NW_007787141.1:0-939 GCF_000696425.1 Galeopterus variegatus
TGCTGGGTGACCTTTGACAAGTCATTGTACCTCTCTGAACCTCAGTTTTCTCCTTTATAAAATGCCCTGCCAGAGACATGTCTCATTACTGTGAC
Organism: Galeopterus variegatus; assembly: GCF_000696425.1. Lineage (NCBI taxonomy): Eukaryota > Metazoa > Chordata > Mammalia > Dermoptera > Cynocephalidae > Galeopterus > Galeopterus variegatus. The sequence continues at coordinate 96 of NW_007787141.1, forward strand.
GCCAGGTACATCTGGCTCCACATCTGAGATTATGACCTTAACAGTGAGGCTCTGGGGTCAGACAGAACCGGCGCAAGCTCTGCCTCTGTCCCTGACCCATGAGACCTTGAACCTCAGTTTCCTCATCTGTAAAATGGGGACAAGGGAAGTTCCGACTTCACAGAGTTGCAATGAGGATTAAAGGAGATGAACACCTTCCCGAGAGCTCAGCACTACACAGTCCCTGTCACATAGTACGTGCTCCTTAAGGGGCAGTCTCTGTGGTGACAATGATGATAACGATTATGCTCATTTTCCTTTGAGAACCACATTGACTCATGTCCAAGAGGATTCTTGTATGGAACAAAAATTTAACAGGTGAACCAAGGGGCTAGGTGGTAGGGAGGCAGCTGTGGGTGTTGAGGGGTAGGAGCAGAGACTGCGCTGGGTAGGATACCCACTGGCTTCCTCCCTCTGTCCCACCTTTTCTAACCAGACTGGTCAAGTAGTGCCTCAAGGTGGCCAGCGTGTCCTCCTGTCTCATCTGTTCAATCTTATCAAGGATATGTCAGCTCTGCAGGGACACCACAGCACTCTAAGTAGCCTGATCACTACCTCCACACCCAATCCCAGTCCTGGGCGGGAGAGTGTTCACAGCCTCTTACTTATAAAGTCATTACAAAGCACAAGTCCATAGACCCAAAAAGATAAACCTCAAATTGGCTGGAGGTGGGTTGAGGGAAGTTGGGGAGAGCAGTACCAAACACAGCAATCAAGTGGTTAATGGCAATTCTGTAGAGAATGAGAAAAGGTGTTCAACATTTTCATAGAATAACATCAAGAACCCCAGGGGCCATAAAAATGT
>NW_007787141.1:1928-2543 GCF_000696425.1 Galeopterus variegatus
GGCTTTATGTGTCACAGGTTTATTTTGGTTTGGTTTTATTTGGTGCCTGGCCTGTACAAGGATCTGAACCCTTGACCTTGCTGTTATAACACCGTGCTCTAACTTCACCAACCAAGTAACCAGCCAGCTCTATATGTTACAGTTTTAAGAGCATAGTTTCTGGAGCCTGACTTCCTGGATTCAAATTCCAGCTCTGCCATCTACCAGGTGCATGAGAGTTACTTAAACTCTCAGTGCCTCAGTTTCCTTATCTGTAAAAGAAGAATGACAAAAATTGGCTTCACAGGATTTTTGTGAGGACTAAGACTTAATAAATATAAAGGCCCCGACATAGAATAAGCACTATGGAAATGCTAGCTATTAAAGTTCATTTCATTGCTGTTAGGCTCTTTGTTAATCCTGTGGGAACAGAAACAAAATTCACAGAAGAGTAAACAGAGAGAGTGTATACAAAGGGAGATGTGAATCTTTACTAGGATTAAAGAACTGAAGTCCACAGAAGCTAAAGTATCAAAACTTACAAAAATGATGGTCTAAGTGTCTGCCCGTGGCTCACTTGGGAGAATGTGGTTCTGATAACACCAAGGCCACGGGTTGGGATCCCTATATAGGGAT
>NW_007787142.1:0-2543 GCF_000696425.1 Galeopterus variegatus
CCCAAACATTAGCCATGGTCAGTACGCCAGGTGATTGGCAGCTTGCCAGAGACAGGATGGAGGGCTGCATTCCAGGCAGACGGAACAGCTTAGGCAAAGTCCCAGAGGCTTGACAGCATGGCTTCTCTGGGGGAACTTGGAGGTTCTCCAGGAAGGTCGTGAGTGTGGGGGCAGGTGAGGGGCCAGGCCAGGAAGGACCTCACCCCTCACCCCATCAGGAAGCTTGCCCTTGGAGTCACTGTTGGGCCAGTGGAGCTGAGGCCCTCAGGTGGACACGGGAGGGGGGAGGGTGCAGACATTATTTTAATCTTCCTCTTAAAGCCTAATTGCTTTTTGTCGGCGGGTGTTCCTGGAGACGCCTCCCCACGAGATTGCTTTCCAGGCTCCTCTCTTCCAGGAGACAGGCAGGGCCGGGCCAGCTCCACGCTGCATTAATATGCTGCAAATGCGATTTCATGGCCTCAAATGAGATTAGGGCCAGAGGCTCTGCTCTCTGGTAGAGATGGCAGGAGGTGTGGGCGTGGGGCGGCTGGTGCTGAGCAGGGAATCTGAGAGGGAGGGATCCCAGCCGACTTGGCCTGAATAAGCAATTTCCTGTAACTGGGGCTCTTCAGACCTGTTGGCTTGTCCTGGCTGCAGAGCCAGCTCTGAGGCTGTGTCTTGTGGGCGGGGTGCTCAGGGCTGTCTCCCTTATCCCCAGACTGCTCACAAGCACCTTGATAAGGGAGAGTGCTGTGATGAAGAACACAGGCTCTGCAGCTGGGCGGCCTGGGTCTAAAGTTTAGCTCTTCTACTCCTGGTTCTGCCTCAGTTTTCTCATCTCTAAAATGGGGACTACAGTAGTACCTGCCTCATACGCGGTTGTGAGGACTGAGTTAACATATGTAATATGCGTAGAATAGTGCCTGGCACATTCTAAGTGCTTACTAATTGTTAGCTATTGCTATGAGGTTCCTATACACCAATTATTCATGCACTAGCAGGGAGGGTTGTGAGGACTGAGTTAACATATGTAATATGCGTAGAATAGTGCCTGGCACATTCTAAGTGCTCACTAATTGTTAGCTATTGCTATGAGGTTCCTATACACCAATTATTCATGCACTAGCAGGGAGAGAAGGCACTGAGGGCTTGGACTCTGGAGGAGGAAAGGTTTTGGGGAGCCCTGTCCCAGGCTGAAGTAGCAGGGAAGACACTAATGTCATCCCTCACTCATTCCCCAATCACCCTCCTGCCAGGCAACGTGCTGGGCCCTGGGGACATGACAGCCCTCAAGGAAAACAGACCCTATCCCAAACAAGTGGATAGTGCATCATGAGCCAGGGCTGGGGGAAGGGGAGCAGGGGGACATGGATCTGATGTCCCTGTGGATCTGATGCCCCCGGGGTGGGGACGGGGGCAGTGGGGGAAGGTTTCAGGGAAGATTTGCTGGAGGTTGTGATATTTGTGTCTTGAGGAAGAACCATGAATTATTCAGGCTGGCTGGGGGAGGACAGGCCAGGTATGGAATAGTATATGTGAAGGCCTGAAGCTGGGGAGACCACTGCCCTTTCAGAGGGACCACGACTATGTTGTGAGGTAGGAGCATGGATGTGAGGCAGGGATTGGTGGGATGAGATGGAGGGCCTGGGCAAAGCAGACCATGAAGCCTTCAGGGGTCTCCTGAGAGCAATGGGGCCCTATGAAGTGTGTATTGAAGTGCAGGAGGGACTTGGCCAGATTTGTGGGTTGGAAGAGTTGGAGTGAGGGGACACCAATTTGCTGGAAACTGGTTGAGCCACCCCAGCCTTTCTGTTCTCTGAGTGGACACCCACCCAACCTTGGCAGGGCATGGTTTCTGCTCCCTCCTGATGGAAGGAAACGGCAGGCGGCTTCATTGCTCACCCCTTTATTCAGTATCTTGTTAATGAGTTGTTGACTTTTCAAAAGAAAAAGGCCCAAAAGCCACCTTGCATCTTTAGCAAAGTAATTTATGACTTGACGAGGGGACCTAGGCTGCCCCAAATGAGAGCTCTGGTTACCAAATGCTGAGAGGAACCATTTAGTGTGGCAGTTAATAAGCGCACCTGCTAAGCACATGGAAGTGATGTTAGCCAGAAATGAGAACACCACGCAAGTCTCCAGTGGCCAAGGCTGCTGCCACAGGTGCTGCACGTTGGCATGACATGGTATGAACATGAGGGAGAGGTCATTTTGGAGCTCCTACTACATGCCAGGGATCCATTTTGTCCATGACTCTGCAAGAATCAGGAATTTGAGGCTCCTAGGAGTCATATGACTCGCCCAAATGCTTGCAGCAGTGCCCAGCAGAACCAGGATTAAAGCCAGGCAGTCAGATTCCAAGCCATCAGGCTTTTTTTTGCTGCCCAGCTCTTTGCCTACTTGGTGGTGCTAGACCAGGTGATCCTAGGGAGCCCGAGCCCTCAAGAACAAGATGCAGCAAGACAGGGTTAGGACCATTTTAGAATCTGCTCTGTGACAAAACATGATACACACAGATTTAGCACAGTAGCCATTTACTGAGCTGGATAAAGGTCACCTCC
>NW_007787143.1:0-2543 GCF_000696425.1 Galeopterus variegatus
AAAGGAGTTTAGTAAACTCCACATTGGCAGCAACAAAGGGCAGGCAACTGGCAGTGTGTTCAGTTTGTGGGAACAGGAAACTCCCCAGAGGGACAGACAGACAGCAGGAAGCTCTTGGTATAGCTCTTTCCGATTAATTATAACAGCATAGAGCCTGAACCATGATGTTATAAAAGGGAGAAATGCCTGAGACAGAGGAGCTATTTTCAAGGCATGTCTAAGATACTCTAAAAAGAATTCTTTTGGGCCGGCCCGGTGGTGCACTGCTACAGTGCGCCGCTTGGGAAGCGCGGCGGCGCTCCCGCCGAGGGTTCGGATCCCACATACAGACCGGTTCCCGCTCACTGGCTGAGCGAGGCGCGGGAGCAACACCGAGGGTTGCAATCCCGTTGCCGGTCCCGGTCCGGTACGGGCGCGACACTGAGGGTTGCGGTCCATTGCCGGACACGAAAAAAGACAAAAAGGAAAAAAAGAAAAGAATTCTTTTTTCTCTTTCTCTCCTTCTTCCTAACCTTTCCACCTCTCCACTCTCCTCTTTCCTCTCTGTCTTCCTCTTTCATTCTCTTCCCAACATTATGTGTTCCTTTCTATTTCTCTTTCTCTTTTAAAACTTGACAAGATTATTTGGTGCCTGCTAAAGCTCTCCCACACCAAGCTCAAGCCCTCAGAGAATATTTCCAACACAGACGTTTCTAGGTCCTGGAAATTAGAATCTGCCAAGGGAGTGCGGACAAAAGCCTTAAGGAGGGCGGCTCTGTTCAGCCCAGCCTCATTTAATCAGCTTTCCTAGAGCTGGACCCAGAAAACAGGATAAACTTCATCACAGAGCTTTTCACTCGTCTTTAACCCACCTACTTCTCATCAACCTATTCACAATGAGCAATAAAGGAATCCCTGTCACAAAGCCCCAGACCTGGGCTCAGCATTTTGCTTCACAAAAGACAGAGCTCTCCACATGAATGCCATTTGCTTTCTGTCACAGGCCTCTTGGAAAGGACATTTTCCTCTCTTTGGGGAGAAAAACAAGCCAAACGGCCTCAGATAGCTGAGATTTACTGAGTCTTTACTTATGTGCAGGGCCCAGTATTTTACAAGCATTATCTCATTTATTTCTCATGGTCACTTTAGGAGAGGGATCCAGTTATTATCCCCTTTTGCATATAATGCACCAGAGATATAGAGAGCTGTGCACCAAGCTTGAGCAAGAGCACACATGGAGCACACGGTGGAGTTCGGATTTGATTCCAAGATTTCGACTCCCAGACTTGTGTTAATCACTATGCTACCCTCCAATTTAAGTCTTTACCAGGCTCAACAATATTTAATTTGGTCAAACCAAATCAAGCATATTCAAGGTGCAGAGGGCACTGGACATACAGAAAACTCCTTCCTCATGTCTCAGCATCCTGCCCCCAACAGACCCAGGTAAGTCATTGAAAGGACCAGCTAAACATACTTCGCCTCAGCTCTGTTAGTCTCACCCAGGGCTGAATTGCAACATCTAATCCTGCTTACTAAGAGCAGAGCTTGATACATAAATTTGGAAGTCATCAACAGAGAGATGGCATTTGAAAGCAAGTGAATAGATACAACTACCCAACAGCAGAGCCAGAAATGGCAAGGGCAAAACCTTGAGGAGATGAATTCTTTTTTCTCTTTCTCTCCTTCTTCCTAACCTTTCCACCTCTCCACTCTCCTCTTTCCTCTCCGTCTTCCTCTTTCATTCTCTTTCCAACATTATGTGTTCCTTTCTATTTCTCTTTCTCTTTTAAAACTTGACAAGATTATTTGGTGCCTGATAAAGCTCTCCCACACCAAGCTCAAGCCCTCAGAGAATATTTCCAACACAGACGTTTCTAGGTCCTGGAAATTAGAATCTGCCAAGGGAGTGCGGACAAAAGCCTTAAGGAGGGCGGCTCTGTTCAGCCCAGCCTCATTTAATCAGCTTTCCTAGAGCTGGACCCAGAAAACAGGATAAACTTCATCACAGAGCTTTTCACTCGTCTTTAACCCACCTACTTCTCATCAACCTATTCACAATGAGCAATAAAGGAATCCCTGTCACAAAGCCCCAGACCTGGGCTCAGCATTTTGCTTCACAAAAGACAGAGCTCTCCACATGAATGCCATTTGCTTTCTGTCACAGGCCTCTTGGAAAGGACATTTTCCTCTCTTTGGGGAGAAAAACAAGCCAAACGGCCTCAGATAGCTGAGATTTACTGAGTCTTTACTTATGTGCAGGGCCCAGTATTTTACAAGCATTATCTCATTTATTTCTCATGGTCACTTTAGGAGAGGGATCCAGTTATTATCCCCTTTTGCATATAATGCACCAGAGATATAGAGAGCTGTGCACCAAGCTTGAGCAAGAGCACACATGGAGCACACGGTGGAGTTCGGATTTGATTCCAAGATTTCGACTCCCAGACTTGTGTTAATCACTATGCTACCCTCCAATTTAAGTCTTTACCAGGCTCAACAATATTTAATTTGGTCAAACCAAATCAAGCATATTCAAGGTGCAGAGGGCACTGGACATACAG
>NW_007787144.1:0-2543 GCF_000696425.1 Galeopterus variegatus
GTGAAACGGCTCTCATGCGTCCTGAGCCTCTCCTCTGTTGTCCACATCATAACATGAAAGACAGAAGCAGCATAATGAAGTCTCATGCATTCTCTGGGAGGTTGGAGGAGAGGAGGGCAGAGCAGGGAACGAAGGCCCCCAACCTTCAGGGAAGGGGGCACCCTCATTTCCTTGGGCAGCTCCCACTTCTTTGAAAGCAAGAAAAGGGCACAAATCTACTGCCATGGCAACCACCCCTCAGCCATCCTGGGACATGATAACTTGCTGTAAGTTGCTCCAGAGGTCGTATTCCCCCAGTTCCCAGGCCACACAGGAACAGGAGCCCTTTAAAAGGAATGACAGATTGCACCGTCAAGATCTGGTCCAAGCACAGTAATGGACGGAGAAAGCCTCTGTCCTCACCCACCATCTGCTCTATCACAGGATGTAATTTCCATGTCCTGAACTCCAACTTGAAAGCAGCCCATGACTAAAAACCAAAAACGCTGCTAAGGGAGGCTGTGGGTAAATAGACAAAAGGAGACATCACCTCTGTGCTCACACAGAACGCTGCACTTGTGACTGTCAGAGGGAGGCCACGGAGGCAGGCACATCTGTGACCTCCCCAGAAGCCCACCTTCACTCGACAGGCACTGGAACCCATGGGGACCGGGTCTGGCGTAGACAGTGGGCACTGACCTTGGTTGAGGGTTTCTCGGTATGTCGGCACTATGATGAGAACCTTCACATATTCTCCTTTACTCATTGCAAAAACCGCACAAGGAAGGGACCCATGGGGACCGGGTCTGGCGTAGACAGTGGGCACTGACCTTGGTTGAGGGTTTCTCGGTATGTCAGCACTATGATGAGAACCTTCACATATTCTCCTTTACTCATTGCAAAAACCGCACAAGGAAGGCATCACAGATCAGTGATGTGTTCATGAAGCTCGTGTGGCAGAGATAGCCATGGGTCTACCAAAATCCATGCTTCCCTTCCTGTTTAATAACAGAACTGCAGCCCAGCACCCAGCCGGATAGCTACACCACATACCCCAGCCTCCCTGGTGGTCAGGCAGAGCCCAGCGGGAGCAGAAGAGCAAAGCCTTCACACGGCGGCTCACCTCCTCCGTGGTCTCATTCCTCCTCCTACGAACCCGAGCGTGGAGCAACCTGGGACCCACCTTGATCGTGCAGATGAGAACACTGGCCAAGGAGGTGAGGAAGAAACAAATGGAAGGAACCTGGTCCCTGAATGAGCATAAGAAGCAGAGGCACCTGCTGGCCAGGAGCTTGGATGGTTAGGTGAGAGACAATGAACTCGGCCTTATTTGAGTCTGTGTCTTCTGGGGTCTAGTTGTTACAGCAGCAGGTGTCACAACTAGAAAGTGGCAGAGTCCAAACTTGTACACAATTCTGTCTAACTTGAAAGCCTGTGTTTTATACTGGTTATATCATTCAGTGTCCAGTCAGATGGACAGAAACTAGGTCTTTCAAACAGTAGAAATTTAGTCTGGAGATCCAGCTAGAAAATTGTTGGAAGGCTGGAAAATTAGAAGAAGCAGTGGAGTTACTCAGAGACTGTTAAACATGGGAAGTAGCTGATACCCCTAGAGCTGGAGAAGCAAAGGAGAAAATGGTACACCCCAGAGCTCATGACCACTGTGTTTCCAATGCTCTGGAGCACATGCTGCTTCTGCTGTTACTGCCAGAACCATCACGCAAATTAGCAACAAACAGGGTGCCCTCACTCCCACGGAGAGAGCCCATGAGCGATATCTTGCCAGAATTGGTCAGCCTGGGGAGGAACCCAGGAGACTGTTACAGCTGCCAGAGGCACCAGCAGATTGGGGAGTGGGGAGGATAATGATTTCTCTCTCCCTCTGCCTTCCAGCCTCCTGCCAGAGCCTCCTGTTGGCAAGCTAAGCTGGAAGGCAGCTGAGACGTCAGTCTGGGCAATGTAGCTTGCAGGCTTCCAGCCTCCCTTGTAACACTGACCTGGAAGCAAGAGACTAGCAGCAATCCAACGAGTCTGATGAAAGATTTAGTACCAGGTTGGCCAAGGTCCCCAGCTCCAGATTGTAGGTCTGTTCAGGCAGTAACAGTGGCTTTCCAGGAAGCTGCATGGAGAAGATTTCTGTCCAGGCCTGGGCTCAGTAGGAGAGGATGATCTAAGTGGTTTACACTGTCTGGAAGGTGAGAGTGTAGAGCAGGAATGTATGCACTTTGTTCTTGTCATCTCCATTCCAGTGCCTGAACCCGCATCTCTAAGATAAAAAAAAATCTGACAATGGCCACAGGTACCAGATAAAAGTACTTAATGGAGGTGGCACAAGCCAGCATCTACTGAGCAACTCCTCAATTCCAGGCACCACCCTGCACCCTTTAATCCTCATTTAATCCTCATGACAGTCCCAATCCAGAGACATTTTTATCCTCATTTTACAATTGAGGACACTGGCGTTAGGAGAGTGCATAAACTCATTCAAGAGTTAAGTATCAGATGTTAAAAATTGTAACTGTTCACTTGTCTTAACAAGTTCAAGGAATTGCTGTGATTGTTGT
>NW_007787145.1:0-2543 GCF_000696425.1 Galeopterus variegatus
AAGGGATGAGACATTTCACTATTGAAAACATAAAAATTTTGAAATTTTATTGACTGTATTAAAGTTTCACTGACTATACAGATTTTATTGTCAAAGTTAAATTTTATGAGAAACTTCACTAAAGAAAACATTTTTTCTTCTTCTTCTTTTTTTTTTTTTTTTGTCTTTTGTCTTTTTCCGTGTCCGGCAACGGATCGCAACCCTCAGTGTTGCCCCCGTACCGGACCGGGGACCGGCAACGGGATTGCAACCCTCGGCGTTGCTCCCGCGCCTTGCTCAGCCAGTGAGCGGGAACTGGTCTGTACATGGGATCCAAACCCTCGGGCGGGAGCGCTGCCGCGCTTCCCAAGCGGCGCACTATCCATTGTGCCACCGGGCCGGCCCCATCTTCTTTTTTTTTTTTTTAAAAGATGACCGGTAAGGGGATCTTAACTCTTGACTTGGTGTTGTCAGCACCACGCTCACCCAGTGAGCAAACCGGCCATCCCTATATGGGATCTGAACCCGTGGCCCTGGTGTTATCAGCATTGCACTCTCCCGAGTGAGCCACGGGCCGGCCCGAAAACATTTTTTCTTCTAATTCTGGAAAGTTTCAGGACATACACAAAAGTAGAAAATAACGTAATTAATATCTATGTACCCATCACCCAGCTTCAGCTATAATCATTTGACCAATCTTATTTTGTTTAATTTTAATTTTTAAATCTTATTTGCTTATTTAAAAAAAAATAACAGATATTTCATCTGTAGATCTTTACTACATATCTCTAATATTTGAGGACTTTATAAAATAACATAACCACACTATTATTGCCATTCTTTACAGAATTAACAGTAATTTTTTAGAATCTTAAACCCTTTTGAAATTAACACTGATGTGTGCATAAAGGTTATTTCTGCTTCTCAGAGATTGTTCTTGTGGGACAGTTTCATACTGAGACACAGCATCTTAAAGCTAAACTTCTTAGAAGTCAAGGTTATAGGGGAAGGAGTAGAGGGATTAAGAATTCAATCCAGTTTGATCACAAAAATTAGGGCTATTGTTCTTCTAAAGTTTTTATAGATCTGGATTACTGGTGGAGTAATCAGTTTTTGCATTTAACCTCCTTCTTATTTTCAGCCCATTTCTAGAAATTTAGAAATACATTGGAAAATTCTCTGAGTGCCTGTGTTTAAGTAAAAGGGAGAATGAAATACTTTTTACCATTGTCTGGATTACTGTCTGGACTATGTGGTTTTAGAGCGAATACACTGTTTGGAACTATAATTATTGAGTTGTACAAAATAAACCATTCACTGTAAATATGGTCAACTTCTTAAGCTGTGTTGCTGGCGGGGCTCACATACTACACAGCTCTGGTTGTGTGAGTGGTGGGGGTGTCATTCACAATCCCATTCCCACAGCAGGATAACTTGCCTTTGCAACCTGAGGATCTGAACCAACCAAGAACCCCAGGAAGAAAAGGCTACCTGTCTTTAGTCATTGTTTCCTCCTCTTGTGGCTGTTTATTTGAAGGCTGTAGCCATTTTACATGTAGTGGTGCCCTGTGTCTTGAGCTGCAACCCTGTATGAATGTGTGTGATCGGATGTAGTGAAATATGTTCCCCGTATGGAGCTGTGTCTAATTATGTTGGACTCCCTTGTCATCTCAAATCTAGGACTCAAATCCAGGGCTGCCTTTTTTGAAACGCTCCTCAACACAAACGTGAGGACAACTTATAAAAGGCAACCTTAGTGTGACAGAAGGGCTGGAAAATACTGGAATAAGAACATATGCCTTGATTTGACCAAATGGATCATTGGCAGCTGAGTCCTTTTCAGTTTAGAGAGAACTTCCTCAAATATTATTTCATTTGAATCTCAATCTGAAAACAGAAGTAGTATTAGTTCCAATGGATAATTGAGAAAATGAGATCAGAGGTAAGGTTCCATAGCTCAGGGGAGCCTGGACTCAGAGCCAGGTCTTGTACAGGTGCTGTCTGCTGTTTCTCCCATATTTTCTATGGTTAAAAAAAGAAAAGCAAAATCTCAGGTGGCCCTTGTCCATTTAGACTTTTTTGTAAACTAACTTTTCTCCCACCCAGACCTAGAAAATTGAAAGGATTAGAAATCTTCACCACTGACCAGGTATTCTTTTGAGTGCGGAGCAGAATCAACATGGGCAAGCACCCATGGAGGTTTCATTTTAGAAGGGAAAATGGGCATAGAACAAGTACCTCCCACTAGATCACAATTGTTGAGAGCAAATGGTGTAAGAAAAACAGCTAAACCTTATGTGAACAGTTGACTTATTAAGCACTTAATGTGTGCCGGATGATGTTCCAAATATTCTTTGAGGTAGCAAAAGTGGATTCTTAACCCCATTTTACAGAGAATGGGGAGGGTATGAGAGGCAATAAAAATGTACCCAAGGTCATGATAGTAGCCTCCTTTAAGGGGAGGCAAATGTATATAAAACACACCTTTGGGGCCGGCCTGGTGGCGCACTCGGTAGAGTGCGGCGTTCCCCCCAAGGGTTTGGATCCCATATAGAGACCGGTCC
>NW_007787146.1:0-2542 GCF_000696425.1 Galeopterus variegatus
ACAGGTCCGTAAGAATGCATCCTAGATTACAGGACTTATGAACATGAGTTTAGCATCAGGAGAGAAGAAGGGCTGGGCATAATATACGTGTCTGAGAGTTAGGCTCTTTCTTTTATACTGAACCATCCAAGGAAATTAAACAACTAAAAGCTGCAATAGACTCCTCCAAAAAATTGCCTGGTTCAGTCTTCCCTGGCTTTAGTCAGATGAATATCTAAACCACTCAGAAGAGATATTTTTTTAAAAAATTCCAGAAATGAATTCTACCAACTCTCTGATGATGTCATTTTTCTGTCTTTTCCAACCAAAATATTTTCTCTTTTCAATTAATTACATCCATCTTTCCATCTTCCACATTTGTGAGGATGTTTTGATAAACCAGCCTATGAACACAGCCAAGCACCTAAGACTCTGCCCATTTTACAGATAAGGAAGCTGGGGCTGGGAAAGTGTAGTCATTTGCTGGAAGTTAGACCGCTGCTAAATGGTGGAAAAAGAATTTGAATTCTTTGTCTTCCCCATCCTCCTCCTGCCCTTTCCCCCTCAATCTTTGCCATCCCATCTCTGACTCTTATGATTGGAGGATATTTTTAGTATTATTTCTGATAATGAGTTCCCTAGGGAATGCGTATTCTGTTTTCATAACTTCAAAAATTTCCTAACATTCAACAGCCCCTAAACTAGTTCCTAACAAAACACAACTCATGCAACTATTAAAATGAGAGCTCACCATCACAAAAGTCCTCACATACTTTTTGGATTCAACCACAAAAATCTCAAAATTTATTATAACTGCATTTAAAATTTATTTGTTCCCACTGGTGATTATGCTCTTGCAGAATGTGTGGAACTTGAATAATATGACTAAAAATATCACGTGATAAAAACCAGGGACACACCAATTGTCTCTTAATGTGCCACCATGTGGCATCCTATCCAAAAAAGAAAGAGAAATGTTTTTATAGGATTTCGAGGACTGATGGAGTTCTGGTAAAATTACATGAAATGGTGTTTTGATAGGCTCAAAGCAAAACAGGACTATTTGTAGAATAATTAAAGTCAGGAATGGGCTATGAAAGAGACTTGAGGGTTCTCTTTCATTGGAAACTACATAGTTAAAATAAATGAGGGATGCTGTGTCTGAAAGTCTCTTGCCTGAAAGTCTGCACCTGGATTGGGTACTGAGGTTGCTTCTTTTTGTCAAAATGACTTAGATCCTGTCCAGGCAAGAGATATTCCCTTCTTACTCATGTGGCTATAAACAGCAAGGTTTCTGACAGTCTATGATTTTAGAACACAGGCTTTCTTAATACAGTACTATGTCCTTTTGTTAATTAACAAAAGCAGTGGGTCTACAGACATATTCCTATTTCTAATATTTGTACCTCTGTATATGTTCTAAACCAAAAACAGTATGCTAAACCATAAATCAAGCAAGTTCTTCCTTTATTTCACTAAATAGAATATAATTTTTATTAACTACTGCTACATCTTGTCTTTCTTGAGTGACTAAAACTTTGAAAACACCAAGAGTCACTCACCAGTGTCTATATAGCCACAGAACACCTGTGGTATTGTTAAAGCTTTGCCTCTCCTTTATCTGTATGGCTTTGAGGAAATTATTTCACAAATCTCATCCTCCAAAAACTGTGACGGGCTATGTTGTATCATAAATTCAAAACCATTCAAGAATCAGGGCTACGGTGGAACAAAGAGTGTATTAAAGATTGCAGAAAACAAAGCCTACCTCGGAGACAAATGCGGTCTGAAGACATCAGCAACTCTTGAATAATACCATCTTTAACCTTCCAACTTGAAATTTATTTTCTACATACCCATTCTTCTTAGCTGTGGCTGAAAAAGACAAAGCTATTTGGTCAGTAACCAGCTCACTTAATTCCCCTTGTCCTTGTTATAATCCCATCTTTATACCTCATAAGTAATCACAAGCCTCAGCCAACAAAACAAAGCATCTACTCCAGAAAAATCATTGATTCTTTTTTAAATATTTTCAATATATTTTAAAGAATTTAATACAAAGTACTTATACAATACCTAGAAAGCAAACAATACACAAATTTCAATTGTATTTCCAAGATCATAATCAAGGAAGGGTATTTTATTTTATTTTATTTTTTATTTTTTTTTATTTTTATTTTTATTTTGTCAATATACAATGTAGTTAGTTATTGTGTCCCGTCACCAAAACCTCCCTCCCAAGGAAGGGTATTTTATTTTATTTTATTTTTTATTTTTTTTTATTTTTATTTTTATTTTGTCAATATACAATGTAGTTAGTTATTGTGTCCCGTCACCAAAACCTCCCTCCCAAGGAAGGGTATTTTAAAAGGCACTGTATGAATAAAATTCTCATTTAGTTTGACCTTTGTGTCCCATGAAATCTTCTTTAATTGCTATATCTACCTATATTTTGTCTTCCTAAAATTTTTTGTTCCTGCATGACAAATTCAGAATTTACTTTTTTTTTTCCTTTCCCTCTCCACCCCCAAATAGTAGAGCACCATTTACATTGTAAGTGTAT
>NW_007787147.1:0-2542 GCF_000696425.1 Galeopterus variegatus
AGAGGAGGAGAAAGGGGAGGTGAAGTGGTTGACAAGACAGAAATGGTTGATTTTGCAATGCAGGCTGGGGAGAGGGAAAGTAAACTAGGAGAAAGTTAGCCAGGCCTTACAGCTGTGTTCCTGCATTGGTAGTAGAAAGCGAGGACCTGGTGCCTTCTCTCAGAAGATGCTCAGTTAGGGCTTGTTGTTTGTCCAGGAAGTTAGGAGTCTGATGAAGCCAGGCTGGAGGGCCCCAAGGCTGAACAAGATGTTAGCACAGGAAGAGCAAAATTTAAACACACGCATGCACGCACACACACACCCACACACACTCATACACGTGCAAATCCACTTTGGCTGGATTAAACAGAAACGGGCATTATGTAATTGGTAGGATCTCCAAGGGGAGGGCAGACAATTGGCCTTGGAGACTTCCCAGCCTGGAACAGCATACGCACAGTGGGGGCTGCTCCAGTGGAACACCCACTGTCACCACCCCAGGCACAGACACCATGCGTGACTTGCACGACTGTGCTCTCATATCCTCTCCTGCAAAGCCCAATCTGCCACGGTGTGTCTGACTGGCTAATCTTAGGGTACATGCCATGCCACAAGGGGGGCTGGGGAAGCCAGTGTCGGCCTTCTACCTTAAGGAGGTGGGACTCATACTGCGGGAAATTTCCCAGTCGCAGGATGGGGCTCAAAAGCACAGCCATCAAGTATGATATATACTCCCTCAAAAGCATTTCACATATGTGTGCGTGTATCTGTATGAAATAGGCATATGATCGACATCTCAAGGTCCCCTTTCCGGGGTGCTTCATTCTTAAAAATCCAAAGAACCACCATTTGAACTGTCATTAGCAGCAGAGAGCCCAGTCCCTTCATTTGGGTGTCACTTGGCACCTCTGAGTCCAGACCACAGCTCCAGCACCATCTGGCTACCCCTTCTCCTGTGGCTCTGATCATTCAGGTTGGCGTTGCCCCCCAGATGTGAACCCAGGTCCCTTGCTCCCCCCACCCATGAAATGAGGAGTTGACACACTCTTCAAAGATGTACCAGGCCCCTGGGGATGATGCTTTCTCCCAGTAGAACAGAGCAGTTTGGCTCTGATTTGTCACATCCTTTCGCCTTAGGATTCAACCTTCTGGTTCTCCTATTGCAGAAACAAAGGCCTATCAGAGTGGCCTCAAAGTTATTGCAGCTATCAATCCCAGGACACAAGGACAGAAGTAACTTTTTTTAAAGTATTGGGTTTTGGTCTTGTCCCGGATGAAACCCAATGTTGGGATTCAGAGGTGAAAAACTCCCCCCATGGGTTCCTCCCTTAGAAAAGCCCAGGAAACATCTAAAGGCAGAGCAGAGCAGTCCCTGCCCCACACTCCCAGGTGACTGTGCCTGTCCAGGGCCCACAGACCTGGAAAGTGGAGTTAAAACCATGGCGGGGCATGCTTCTCTTCTTCCTCAGCTTTCCCATGTCTGCACATCCCCTTCTAGTGAGGTTCATGCCCATGAAACACTGCCTGTGTTTGCATCTACCCCACCCCTGGAGACCGATGTTTCCCAGTTCGTTTCTATATGTCACTCTGTGCTTGTCTGTTGAATGGTCAGCTTCTCCGTCCCCTGCTCTGAGTCCCCCACGAGAGTCAGCTACTATCCCCACCCAAAAGGAGAGACCAAACTACTCACACAACATTTTATCCCAAACCACTTTGGAATATTTACTTGGTGGTCCCACAGTTATCTATGTTTCTTGAGTTTCCTTTTAGGACAAGGACAATAAATCATTTGACCTCAACAACTAGCAGAGTGCCTATCAGTGTTTTTGACTGGGGAAAAAAGGAAAAATGGATGGATGGATGGATGGATGGAGGCAGCCAGAAACAGCCAATTCAGAGAAAAGTGTCAAGGGGCGAGATAGAGGCCCAAACAAGTTGTTTGGACACCTGGATCCTGGTGTGCCTACAGCTAGATGCGCTACCTGGACTTTTCACTTACCTGAGCCAATACATTTCTTTCTTCCTTCCTTCTCCTCCTCCTTCCCTTTCTCCTCCTTTGTCTTTTTTGTTTAAGTTTGTGTTGAAGTCCTGTTAGTTGTAACCAAAAGACTCCTGACAGTTATACTCTCCAGCCTCAGTTTTCTGCCCACGTGCCTAGGCTCTGAGGGCCCTGATGCTGCTTTCTCTCCAGCAGCTTTCCCTGGGTCCCTTCCCAGGAGGCTGCGCATGGGCCATTGGCTGGTGAACAGCCACTGTGCGTCCACCGGTGTCTGGCCTTGGTGGTTAGGGCCCTCACTGGACTCCCCTTGTCCCTGATATACCTATTGTCTCTTTTGGGACCTATATCACCAGGGCTTGTATTTCTCAGGAAAGGAAGGACCCCATGCTCAGAACATATCCTACAACAAATTATCCTTCTCCTCTCAAAATTTACTTCTCCCGTGTCCCATTCCCTCTAGCCCTGCTTTTTAATTTTCTTTATCTCTTTTTTGGGGGGATGGGTGGGGTGTGGAGGATACTAATAGGCAGTGGTTCCCATCCCCTCCTTGTCCTTCCAGGTCAT
>NW_007787148.1:0-2541 GCF_000696425.1 Galeopterus variegatus
GCTATGTTTAACAAATTGAGAAAACAAGCAAAAGAAAACAATAGTGCACAGAGAGGAATGCACCAGAAGCCTATGTCTTAGAAGCAGATGTTCTGTTCTGGCAGACTTTCAGTCCCCGGTGTACTACCACTTGACACAGACTCAGAGATCACACTGCTGATGCACTTCTGAAAAGATGTGTTTCCATTTCAAAATACCACAGTAATTCCCTCACTTCCAGAAGTGATTCACCAAACAAATATTTAGTATAGTAAAGAAATGTATCCTTTTTCCATGATCTAAAATAGAATATTGAGGGCCAATCCTGTGGCTCACTCGGGAGAGTGTGGCACTGGAAGCGCAGCAGCGCTGAGCACCGAGGCCGCAGGTTCGGATCCTATATAGGGATGGCCGGTGCGCTCACTGGCTGAGCGTGGTGCGGATGACACCAAGCCAAGGGTTACAATCCCCTAACCGGTCACAAAAAAAACCAAAAACAAAAACAAAAAAGAA
The DNA here is from genome assembly GCF_000696425.1 of Galeopterus variegatus. Classification (NCBI taxonomy): domain Eukaryota; kingdom Metazoa; phylum Chordata; class Mammalia; order Dermoptera; family Cynocephalidae; genus Galeopterus; species Galeopterus variegatus. The sequence continues at coordinate 493 of NW_007787148.1, forward strand.
TACTGAGCTGAATAGAGCCAACGCAAAACACACATTGTCAATAACCAATCAAATACCATACCACCAGCTGACATTCTCTTAGCTAACTCCCTGGATAGGGAGACTCCTCAAAGGCATCAAGAATAAATCCCATTTGATTCTATGGAATATGCTACAATCTGTTCTTTAAAAATGGACTGTAATTAAGAATTTTTTTCCATTCCACTTTATGAAGCTTGGATATATTTCCTGTGTCAAAATCTGTCACCAAAATCTGTTTTCCAGACATCTGTTTGGTGTCACATACATGTGAATATGGTACCACACGGAGATGTCTGCATACACCAATGTGTAGCCCAGTATTTGATTTCTGATCAGAATGAATTTCTGATATGTTGGATGGTGAATTTATTTGGATCCTATGATATCTAAGAGGGTACTTCAAAAAGTTCATGAAAAGATTCGTATTACCTTAATTCCATTTTTCCACAAACTTTCTGAAGTATCCTCATATTATTTATTGCTGTTCTTCCCATAACACAACTAGATTATATATACCACAAGGTATGACAAGATACATCTTCTTCATTGTGAACAGTATTTTCATATTTAAGTATAAGGAGGGAGAAACTAAATGTGCAGAAGAATGATACCATTTATTTAAATAAATGTCTGACAATGATACTAAAAATTTAGTCCTTAAGCCAGCAGTACATATATCATCTCAGAACTTGTTAAAAATGCAGAATCTCAGGCCCCATACCAAGACTGCTGAATCAGAATATGTACTTTACTAAGATCCCCAGGTGATCCACATGTTTAAAATCTGAAAAGCACAGATTTAGCAGGAACCTCAAAAGATCCTTTATTTTCCATTGCTCTGTAGAACCTCATCTAAAGCAGCCTCAAGATCGAAATACCTATTTCAAGATTTGTGAAAGAGATTCCACTCTGTTATTCCAAACCACAAATTTATCAGTCCCTCTCGTGACACTGCCAACGTGCTGGGAGCTTCCTAAAGTCACTACTGGGCTGGGACATCATTGTTTTAGAGTGAGCTAGCTTCTCTTTCAGGTCAGACCTCAAGGGCAACTACTGATGGGAGTTTCATTTGTCATCCCTCTTGCTCAATAACCCTAAAAAATCTCCCCCCTAGTGCTTGCTGGCCCAGTGCTGGGACAGTCTGTACTTTTCATATTTGTAAATATCAGCATCAGACTGCTAATACCCTCATGACCACACCCCAGTTCACCCCCACGTTTCTATCCTGGGAAAATTAAATTCTTCTGATGGGTTAACATATTGCCAGAGGTCAGAGAGAGGGCTGCTGTTTCCTTGCTTCCTCTTACTTACAGGAAGTAGAAGACAACCACATACATTACTAGGTTCAATGTAAGTGTGCCTCACCTATGCTTAATTTGAGAAAGGAGCAAATTAGTTCTCCCCTCAATAATTTTCATCAATCACTATTAACCTTTGAAATTTCTAAATGCAAGCAACCCATCTGCTATGTCTGGTTCTCTCCTTAAGATCCACAGACGGGGTGGGGGGAGGGGAGACTTGCCAGCAGGGAAATAAATATCTTCTCTAAATGCACCACTAAGGTGCTTTCTCCCCTAGAACTGATTTTTCCCTCTGCTATATATCTTCTAGTAACTTAATAATTAAAGAGCAATCAGGGCCTTCCTGCCTACGCAAACAGCATAAATATCCTTGGAAAATGTCCATCGAGCCCTGCTAATGTATTTTGTCATGAGAACTTCTAACCAACAAGAAAAAGATCCTGGCACAGCCTGGGGTGTGGAGAGGAACACAACACCACAGGGTAGAAGGAGCGGCCGAGTTTGAAAGGAGAGCTGCAGAATCCTCAGGGAGATGCCATGACATTCTGGCACCTGAGAGAAGGAAAATGAAAGGCAGAGAAAGAGTACTGGCAGAGCGCAGAAGCATGCCCAGCTTGGAGTAATAAGTCAAGGGTGAAATTAACTAAGGGGCTCTGAAAGACTTCGATGCAGAGAAACAAGTCTTTTCAATATAAAAGAACTGATGAAGGAAGGTGTTCTATAAACC
>NW_007787149.1:0-1469 GCF_000696425.1 Galeopterus variegatus
GTGTTGCTCCCACACCTCGCTCAGCCAGTGAGCGGCCGGTCTGTATATGGGATCCGAACCCACGGCGAGAGCGCCGCCGCACTTCCCAAGCGGCGCAATGTAGCAGTGCGCCACCGGGCCGGCCCAAAATTACTTTTTTAAGTTACAATTTCAATCCTTGATAGTTATAGGACTATTTAAATTATGTATTTCATATTGAGTGAGTTGTTACAGTTTATGCTTTTTAGAGAATTGGTACATTTCATCTATGTTGTTAAAGCTATGTGGGTAGAGTGGATGGTGGTACAGCCTTCTCATCCTTTGATGTTGTGAGGTCTGAAGCGATAAATCCTGCTTCATTCATGATATTGCAAATTGACTGTGTCTTCTCTCTTTTTTTTTAACTTTGTCATTCTTAGTAGAGCTTTATACCTTATACAGATCTTTGCAAAGAACCACGCTTTATTTTGTTATTTTGTTTTTTTTTTCCTCGTTGCTTTCTTATTTTCAGTTTCATTATCTTTATTACTTCCTTTCACCTGTTTTGGCTTTATTTGCTCTTCTTTCTCTAGATTCTTGAGGTGGAAGCTGAGATTATTGATTTGAGGATTTTTTCTCTTTTCTAATGTATTCATTCCATGCTACAAATTTTCATCTCAGCACTGTTTTGGCTCTGTCCTACAAACTTCTGTGTATTACATGTTAATAATTATTTAGCTCAATGTATTTTTCTGTTATTGATTTCTGATTTGATTTTATTTTGAGTAGTGAACATACTCTGTATGATTTCCTCTTTTTAAATTTGTTCCACATATGTACTATCTTGGCAAACTGTCCAGTGAACAAATGAAAAGAATGTGTATTCTGCTGCTGTTTAGTGGAGTATTCTATAAATATTGATTAGATCCTTTTGGTTGATGGTGGTGTTGATGTCTTCTATATGATTGCTGTTTTCTTAATTGGTTTATTAATTGAGAGAGGGATGTTACATTTTCCCACTAATTATAAATTTGCCTATAAATTTGCCTCTTTTTATAATCAGAATTTTATTATTTATTTTTAATTTTTTTATTGGAACATAGTTGATTGTACATATCTGAGGGGTACAGTATTAAATATCAGTACTTGTGTGCAAGATGTGATGTTCAAATCAGGATAATTAGTATATTCAACATTATGCAAAGTAATGAATTTTCGTGGCCCTTTACCTATCCCTCTTTTACACCCTCCTCCTCCCCCTTTCCCACCTCTGGTAAGCTCAGTTCTGTTCTCTTCTTTTGAAAGTTCAACAAATTATTGTGATCGATATCTATTTTTCTTCATGTTTCTTTATTATTTTTGTTTTCAGCTCCAACTTACAAGTGAGGACATGTGGTATTTCTTTTTGTGTACCTGGCTTATTTCACTTAATATAATTTTCTATAAGTTCATACATGGTGCTGCAAGTGGCAGTATTTCATTCTTTTTTATGGCTGAGTAGTATTCCATTA
>NW_007787150.1:0-2541 GCF_000696425.1 Galeopterus variegatus
TTTCTTAAAAATTACCTGGTTCCAGTTATTTTGTGATAGGCAACATAAACAGACCCAGAAAATAAAGAATCTTCCTTTCACTAACTCAAAAAATAATGATCTAGTTTCTTTCTTTTTTTTTTTTTTCATTGAAACATGATTGATTGTGCGTATCTGTGGAGTACAGAGTTGAATATCAATACCTGTGTACAATATGTGATGCTCAACTCAGGGTGATTAGAATATTCAACATTATACAATGTAATCGTTTTTTGTTATGGGCCCAAGGTTGATATCCAAATGAAACTCTGATGAAGAGTATGATACTGAGATTTCAACAAAGGACAAATTAAAGCTTTTCAAAGTCTCTAGGGAAGTTGATGAGGAGGACATTGCAATGAAAACATTTCAGACTAACTGCATGTTGACCTTCCCTTGTTTGTAAATACTCAAGATACTTGGATGAAGCTGTTTCTGCCTTGTTTGAACATCGTGTGACATTGTCACCTGATATTTTATCTCACCTGAGATGTCAACTTTCATGGGAATGCCAATTTTCCCCATGACCCTCCCTTTTCTATTCTTGTGGTCCCCAGACCTACAGTGACAGTCAGATCCCAGCAGCCTTGTGGATATGAGCATACATGAATCCAGGAAGAAGTTAAGTATACACCAACAGAAAAGCAGTATTTTGCATTTTTTTCTTATGACTTTTATTTTTTTCCTGCTCATTGTTAGTGTATTTTATTTATTTTTATTCTGATTTGTCAATATACAATGTAGTTGATTTTCCCAGAGAAATATATGGAGAGATAGTAATAAATTCTAAAGAGAGTCAAGGGAGGCCGAAAATAGCCACAAATTAGCTAGACTTTATTTCTATGGCTGCATTAATGAGAGCTGGGAGGGCTTCTAACAGTTTGATCTGTTGGTGGTAATTGAATGCTAAATAAAGTTAGATGTCAGAAAGCCCCATGATGATAGGAAGATCTGATGATTTCAGGTGAAAGTAGACCCAGCATGTGGAACCCACACATCTTACATGAGGATCAATGGTATATCCCTTCATAAGAGCATCAGGATATTTATAGAGAAGAGGAAAACCAGCCCCTGGTAAAGTAACTGAATTATGAGGCTTTTCTATATGCTGGGGATGAAAGTTGACTTCTGCGGCATTTGCAACCTGTTCACTCAGTCATTGCACAAGCCGGAAATGGACAAGACTAGGACATTTCTTAGTCACTAACATTATCATATGTCATCACTGAATAGGCATGAGGTGATGTGGGAAGCAGAATGCTTCACCCACAGAGATGTTTGCTGAAGGTTCATTGATCATGGTATCTGTTTTCGTCCATTTCTTTTGCTTAGAACCAAATGCCTGGAACAGGGTAATTTATTAAACAATATGGGAAGCAGAATGCTTCACCCACAGAGATGTTTGCTGAAGGTTCATTGATCATGGCATCTGTTTTCGTCCATTTCTTTTGCTTAGAACCAAATGCCTGGAACAGGGTAATTTATTAAAAATGAAATTTATTTCTTACAGTTTGGGAGGCTGAGAAGTCCAAAGTTGAGGGGTGCCTCTGGTGAGGGACTTCTTCTTGGTGGGGACTCTCTACAGAGTCCCCTGGTGAGGCAAGGTGCCACATCATGAGGGCTGCGTGACACCATGCCAACGTGCTCACTTGTTCTCCTTATAAAGCCATCAGTCCACGTCCATGATATGATAACCCATTAAATCATTAACCCGTTCATCCATGGTGGGTTAATCCAGTCACAAAGGCATAGTAGTCACCATATAATCACCTCCCAAAGGCCCCACTTTTCAACACTGTCACATTAAGAATCAAGCTCCTACATGAGCTTTGGAGAAGACAAACATTCAGACCATTGCAGCATCTCTAGGGACTCAGTGGAGCAGAAGTCCACATTATTGTCCACCATAAGCAAAAGAAATAGTGATGGTGTATTGATCTGTCTCTGTGGCTTATAACAGAATACCTGAAACTGGGTAATTTATAAAGAAATTCAGTTCATTTCTTATAGCTTCAGAGATAGGGAAGTCTGGGGGGTGCATCTGATGAGGACTTTCTTCTTGGTGGTGACTCTACAGCAATGCATGTTAAGAATGGGCTAAGCAAGAGAGAACTGACCTGTTTACTCACTCTTCTTATAAAGCCATCAGAACCAGGCTCATCACTCCATCAATGGATCAATCCATGCACAAGAGCACAGTCCTCACACTCCAATCACCTCCTATAAGGCCCCACTTTCAAATACTATAATTGGATTCCCCACCCTCTTAACACTGTTACAATGGGGGTCAATTTTCTAACACATGAACTTTTGGGGGACATATTTAACCCATAGCATATGGTGACTGGGTTTGTATCTGTGGAACCATCATGCTGACTCATGGTCCCTTAACCCTTTCTGACCCAGAGTTGTTTCCAGACAGAGGGTCCTTTGAATGATATCCTTAAAGAGGAACACTGTGATAACATCGAAAGCACTTTACCAACATGACCCAAAGCCAAATACAAAAGTAAGTTTACATGA
>NW_007787151.1:0-2541 GCF_000696425.1 Galeopterus variegatus
CCCTAACTTGGCAGAGAGGCCTCTTACCAAATGAGTTTTCAAATAAGGTGGGGTAGAACATCGGGAAGAGCACAGGTTTTGGGGCTTGATCAATTCTGGGTTCAACTTCTGCCCTGCCACTTGAGAGATGGTGAGACCTCAGGTTGGTTTCCTAACCTCCCAGCCTCTTCATTCTTAAATACCTTTCTTAGAAAGTTGACATAGAATGAAATGACATGAGACATGTCAGGTGCCCAGCACACTACCTGGCACGTGTTAAGGATGCAAGAAATACCTGTTCTCTCTTTTTATAGATTAAACATTTCCTGCTTGTTCTTTACATCTTCTTTACATTTTTGAAGAACTTGCTTTCCTCTTAATAAATTAGTTCATTTACTCAATCTTCTAACACATGTTTAGAGACAGGAATATTCTCTGTGGACCTTTAACATCTTTAATACCTCGTGGCTTTGCAGAACTTTAATATCTTTAATATTGCATGGCTTTGCATAACTAGGACACAGGTAAGCTTTTGGGCTCAGGGGTTAGGTAGAGGATACGATCCCATGAAAGTCATTCTTAAACATGGACCACGGTACAAGGGTGGTAATGAGGGGCCTGTTCATGATTAAGCCTCACTCAATGAGAGCTATAACTGGAAATGACACTACTGCCCCTCCTAAGGGCTGGGCACTTAACCCACAGAATCTCCTTTAACCCTCTTGCTGTGGATTGAATGTCACCCAAATTCATTGAAGCTTAAATTGTGCCTTCCAAAGTTCCAGGTATTGGAAACTTGGCCCCCACTGTAACTGCTGGCAGTGGGAAATCCTACTATGGAAATTGAAAGGTAGGGCCTTGAAGAGGTGATTAGATTGTAGAATCATGCTGAAGTAAATGGATTAATAATGGTGGTCAGGGACGTGGTTCTGACGGCCGTAAAAGGAGAGCACGTGAGAGTCTTTCTCTCTCTGCTCCACCATTTTCTGCCATGTGAGACCCCTGCATTGCTGTAAAGCCACCACCAAAGAAGACCCTCACCAGATGTATTCCCTGGACTTTGGACTTCCCAACCTGTGAAACTGTAAGCAATAAATTTCATTTTCTTACAAAGTGCCCAGTTCCAGATATTTTGTTATAAGCAGCAGAAATGGACTAATATACCTCTCATTAACGCTATAGGGGTAGAATGTTTCCCACTTTGCTGATGAGAGAACTGGTGTTCAGTGAAGTCCATGCATTCACTCAGCAAAGTTTCTTGTGTACCTAACAGATGTGCCAGCCACTGTTCTACGTGCTGGAGATAGCACAAGGACAAAACAGACAAAAACCCCTGCCCTTATGGAGCTGACATTAACAAGGCAATAAACAAGACAAAGAAGTAAAATATAGAGTATGTCAGGTAGTGCTAAGTGCATGGAAGAAAATAAAGCAGAACAGCAGCTTTATGGGTGAGGAGGCTGCAATTAGATTTAAGGTGATGAGGGAAGGTTTCACAGAGGTGACCTTGGAGCAAAGATGTGGAGGAGGCAGGGTGTGGGCCATGTGGATAACTGGCTCAGAAACTTGCCTGGGGCTACTAGGAACTGGCAGGGCAGACACTGGAATCGCTGTTTGGCTGTAAAGCCAGTGCTCTCCTTTCAACAGGCCTCTTTTTCAGGAAGCAGTGATGCTGTCCTCCAAGCAGGGGGTGTGCGTGTGTCCCTGTGTGTGTGTGCATGTGTGTTGTCTATGAATGTGTTATATTTCCCTGGGCTGATCCTATGAGGACCCTCCAGTGTCTGAGGCCTCATATTGTTGGTTTTCATGGAAACTTGGCCCCTTTCTAGTTACCCTGCCCTGTGCCCTGTACCACATTCCAGTGGCTTTATTTGTGTGCCTTGGAGCCTTGCCAGCACTGGGCCTGGGACATGTTGCCATGGTGATCTCCCCACTCTTTCCAGATAAGAACTTCTCAAGGATGTTGCTGTTGGGCCTGAAATAGTTCTAGCCTGCTCCCAGCCTGCAGGAGGATGAACTTTGGCATGGTAAACTGAGTTAGGAAACCTACTCTTTTTTTTTGGCCGGCAGGGAACTGAACCCTCGGACTTTGTCACAAAGCCGTGCTCTCACCAACTGAGCTAACTGGCCAGCCCCTCCTCAGCCTTTGAATTTGCACACACACAATCCTGGGTGAGAAAGATTCCTGGGGAGCGTGCTCCAGGGTCGCCCAGCTTTAGGATTGGGGGTGGACGGGCTTAGATACTGGAAGAGCTGCTTTCAGCTGTTACATTCCAGTTGTTATATTCAGAGCTTGCCTTTGAGAGTCTGCTAAACCAGAACATTTTTCAAAAGCTCAGCTTCATTACAGTGTGTACAGAATAAAATGTATCCATTTTAAGTGTACAGTTTGAGATTGGTGGTGCGTAATGACCCCTACCATCAAGATATGTAACTTTTCTGTATCCCTCAAATTCTTCCTGTTACTTTGCAGTTATTCTCCTGACCTCAATCAACCCCTGATCTGCTATCTGTCCCCATTGATTAGTTTTTCCTTTTCTAGAAGTTCGTATGAATGAAATC
>NW_007787152.1:0-2541 GCF_000696425.1 Galeopterus variegatus
TAGGTCATGGTGTGGATCCCAGGGGGCGCCTTTGAAACTGGCTCAGCCTCCATCTTCGATGTGTCCGCCCTGGCCTCCTACGAGGAGGTGCTGGTTGTGACCATCCAGTACCGGCTAGGAATATTTGGTTTCTTCAGGTGAGTCTCCCCAAGTGATTAACATCCCAGACCCCAAGGGGCAGCTGTGCAGTAGCTGTAGGCAGTGCCCAGCAGCCCAAGGAGGAATGATCCATCAGTGGGATTGAATGAATTGGCCTCTAATGTGTTAGGGAATTTTAGCAGCTCTAACAGATAAACCTACACTTGTGGCAGCTTAAAACAATAAAAATCTCATGGTCACTGAAGTAAAGTCCAATTGACAGTCCCTGATTGGCTAACATCCTTCCACATGTCAGTCAGGGACCTGTATTCCTTCCATCTTCTGGCTCTGATGTGGACCCTCTACTGCCCAGATCTTCTGCACTGGGCCAGTGGATGGACAAGAATGGAAGAGTATGCAAGGGAGGTTTTCCTGAGTCAGCCTGGACGTGGTGCTCATCACTTCTGTTCACATACCATTGGCAGAACTCAGTCACATGGCCACATCAATCTGCAAGGGAGACAGGGAAATGGAGCCCAGCTGTGTGCCCTGGCAGATGAGGAAAAGAGGTTGTGTGAGCAGTTAGTGGTCTCTGCCATACATCCCCACCTCTGGGTTCCTCAAATGCTCACCTGAGAATAATCACTCCATGGCTTCCCTCCCTCCATTAATAACTAACATGTATTGTGCTGTGCAGTTGTCATGCCTGATTTCTTTTAAGTCTTTTTTCGTGTCCGGCAACGGATCGCAACCCTCAGTGTCACGCCCGTACCGGACTGGGGACCGGCAACGGGATCGCAAACCCTCGGTGCTGCGCCCGCCCCTCTCTCAGCCAGTGAGCGGGAACCGGTCTGTATGTGAGATCCGAACCCTCGGCGGGAGCGCTGCCATGCTCCCAAACCGCGCACTGTAGCAGTGCGCCACCGGGCCGGCCTGTCATGCCTGATTTCAACTCACCCTCAAAGAAAGGTTCTGTTATTCCCATTTTACAGTTGAAAAACGGAGGCACATAGGCGGGAAGCAACCTCCCAAAGGTCACAGAAGAGAGCTGGGTCTCTTGACCATTTTTTTATCCTGCCTAAGTTGGAAGAGAGTGTAGGAACATGTGGGGCTGGAGCACTCTTTGCAAACTGTGATTCAGGCCTGTAGCCCTGGGGAGGTGGCTCCGGGACTGCTGTGAGGGCAGGGCAGGCTACCAGGGGTATTCCAATCCGGGCAATTGCATGTTTAGGATTTTGCAGAAGATTTCTTGGGCAGAAAGTTTTCCAAAAATGGCTTATAATAGCTGGGTTCAAGCATAGGTAGATGAAGATACAGCTCAAGGTGGATGTGGAAAGGCAGGGACAGGCCTGACTGGGAAAGGCCTTGAATGCCAGGCCACAGGTGGAGTTTGGGCTTTTTCTGAGAAAGCCTGAGGGGCTTAGGAATACCCTGCTCATAGCAGTGTACCACCCTCGGTGCTGCGCCCGCCCCTCTCTCAGCCAGTGAGCGGGAACCGGTCTGTATGTGAGATCCGAACCCTCGGCGGGAGCGCTGCCATGCTCCCAAACCGCGCACTGTAGCAGTGCGCCACCGGGCCGGCCTGTCATGCCTGATTTCAACTCACCCTCAAAGAAAGGTTCTGTTATTCCCATTTTACAGTTGAAAAATGGAGGCACATAGGCGGGAAGCAACCTCCCAAAGGTCACAGAACAGAGCTGGGTCTCTTGACCATTTTTTTGTCCTGCCTAAGTTGGAAGAGAGTGTAGGAACATGTGGGGCTGGAGCACTCTTTGCAAACTGTGATTCAGGCCTGTAGCCCTGGGAGGTGGCTCTGGGACTGCTGTGAGGGCAGGGCAGGCTACCAGGGGTATTCTAATCAGGGCAATTGCATGTTTAGGATCTTGCAGAAGATTTCTTGGGCAGAAAGTTTTCCAAAAATTGCTTATAATAGCTGGGTTCAAGCATAGGTAGATGAAGATACAGCTCAAGGTGGATGTGGAAAGGCAGGGACAGGCCTGACTGGGAAAGGCCTTGAATGCCAGGCCACAGGTGGAGTTTGGGCTTTTTCTGAGAAAGCCTGAGGGGCTTAGGAATACCCTGCTCACAGCAGTGTACCAGGAAGCTCACTGCAGAGCACAGGGGAGGCTGGGCCAGAGGTATACAGCTGCAGATGGGGAGTCCTGTTGAGAGGTTATGGTGCAGTCTTGATGCAGGCCATGGGTGGTTGAATGACAAAAGCAATAGCTTGTATGTACAAGGTACTTTAAAAAGTTCATGGAAAGATTCGTATTATCTTTCAATCCTATTTTTCCATGAACTTTTTGAAGTACCCTCACATACAATGTTCATTGCCACAAGGACTGCATGGGGCAGGCGCTATTATTATCCCCATTTTATACATAAGAACATTGAGGCAAAACGGGTTAAATGACTTGCCTTACAGCTACCCAGGTAATAAATGGCCAAGCTATGAGTCTTGTG
>NW_007787153.1:0-2541 GCF_000696425.1 Galeopterus variegatus
GTCTCACTTTCATTTCCTGTGTTTTGGTTGCAACTGGTTTTAACTTCACACTCAGAGCTGGGTGCAATAAAGGCCTGACTGTCCATTCTGTGTATATTAATGTGTAGGTAACCAACATGGAAATATAGTATTTCAGTCAAGGTCTGTTTTTACTAGAATCATTAGGAAAACACTTTTTAACTGTGAGTGCTGAGGGGCATCATTTGGGGGAAATCTGCATAAAAATAAAAACAGCAAGGCAAACCTTAGAGAAAGAGATGAGAAAGGTACTGTAATCCCTAGGGGACGTGGATGACAGAGGCAACCGAGAAGAAGGGGGCGGAGCCAGTGCCAAGCGTAGGAAAAAACTGATCTGTCGGGGTGGCAAAAAAAAGCCTGTGAGAACAAACTTTAAGTCTGCCTAGTGACTGCTGACGTCACTCAGCAATCACTGGTCTACCTGGGGACCCGCAGGAGCCCTCTTAGAACTCTTGGCTGACAGGGTTCCGTGCGCATGCGCACTTGTGATTAGAGCTGCTGTTTGATTACCGTTCAGAATGGCTGGCTTTGGAGTAGTGCTGTTGTGGCAGATAGCTTGGCTTCTACATAAGAGTATCCAGTAATATTCGCTCATATCGGCTTCAGAAGTGGGTAAGAGCCGAGGCGCCGGTGAGGGGACGGACGTCTGAAGCTGTTGTCTTCTACCATGCTCGTTCCACATCAGCCTTTTTGGCAGCGTGATGGATCTTTCCCAGATGTCTTAGTCGAATCTCCTACCTCAGCCTAAGGCCGATTCTCTTTCTCAACCAAACGGAGTCTGCACTTGCCTCCTGCAACCTGGTGGAGGTGCCCGAGAGTGACTCTTCCTTCTGCCCTCAAAAGTCAAAAAGATTCAGTCTCCGGCACCTCCAACAGTTTGCAGGAGGTGACAGCGGACGCGGAAAGGGAATCAGATTTTGGCTGAGCTCCTAGATCCGACTCAGACATCTGGGAAAGATCCATCACGCTGCCAAAAAGGGTGATGTGGAAAGAGTACAGCAGATCCTTCCATGTGGAGTAGGGGACTTGGATGACCTATTGGTACGAGAAGAAAGGGGCACAGCCAGTGCCAAGCATAAGAAACAACTGATCAGTAGCGATGGCAAGCGATAGCCTGTGAGAACCAACTTTCAATCTGCCCAGTGAGTGCTGCGGTCAGTCAGCAACCATTGGTCAACCCGGGACCCCGCACGAGCCCTCTTAGAACTCTTGGGGGCTTGGGCTGTGTGCGCATGCGAACTTGTGTTTAGACCTGCCGCTTGGTTACCGTTCCTTACGGGAAGCTTTTGAGCTGTGATGTTGTGGCACAGAGGTTCTCTTCTCCAAAATAGTACCGAGTAAAATTCGAGTATATCGGCTTTAGAAGTGGGTACCAGCCGAAGGCCCAGGTGAGGGGACGGGCCTCTGAAGCTGCTGTCTTCTACCAAGAAGAAGCTTATAGTTTTGATTTTCAGAACGAAGAATCACTGTCGGGCACCTCCACCAGGTTGCAGGAGGTGAGCTCGGATGCGGTTTGTTTGAAAAAGAGAAAAGGCTTTCAGCTGAGATACCAGATCCGACACAGATATCTGGCAAAGATCATCATGTTGCCATAAAGGGTCCTGTGGAAAGAGCACTGCAGATCGTTCCATGTGGAATAGGGCACATGGAGGACAGAATGGAAGGAGAAGTAGTGTGCGGAGCTAGGCCCAAGTTTAGGAAAGAACTGATCTGCAGCCACAGCAACAAATAGCCGGTGTTCTACCAAGAAGAAGCTTTTACTTTTGATGGTAGAAGGAAGAATCACTCTTCGGCACCTCCACCAGGTTGCAGGATGTGAGCGCGGACGCGGTTTGTTTGAAAAAGAGAAAAGGCTTTCGGCTGAGCTACCACATCCGATACAGACATCTGGCAAAGTTCATCACGCTGCCATAAAGGGTCCTGTGGTAAGAGCACCGCAGATTCTTCAGTGTGGAGTAGGGGACATGGAGGAAAGAATGGAACGAGAAGTAGCGGGAATAGCCAGGCCCAAGCTTAGGAAAGAACTGATCTGCAGCCACAGCAACATATAGTCAGTGAGAACCAACTTTCGATCTCCCTAGTTACTGCTGATGTCACTCAGCAACCATTGGCCAACTCGGGGCACCGCACAAGCCCTCTAAGAACTCTTGGGTGCCAGGGCTGTGTGCGCATGCTCACTTGTGTTTAGACCTGCTGCTTGGTGACAGTTCGGAACAGGAGGCTTTTGAGTGGGGCTGTTGTGGCATAGAGGTTGGGTCTCTATAAGGGTATCGAGTAATATTCGCTCACATCAGCTTCAGAAGTGGGTAAGAGCCGATAGGCTGGTGAGGGTACGGACCTTTGAAGCTGTTGTCTTCTACCATGCTCTTTCCATATCACTCTTTTTGGCATCGTGATCGATCTTTCCCAGACGTCTGAGTCGGATCTCGTAACTCAGCCCTAAGCCGATTCTCTTTCTCAACCAATCCGCGTCTGCACTTGCCTACTGCAACCTGGTGGAGGTACTCGAGAGTGACTCTTCCG
>NW_007787154.1:0-316 GCF_000696425.1 Galeopterus variegatus
TATAATAAGTATACTTATTATAAAAGTAAGAGATATGCAGTAAAGTATGTATATACAGGCATGTGTCTCTTAACAATGAGGATAAGTTCTGAGAAATGCATCGGTAGGCTATTTTATTGTTGTGCGAACATCACAGAGTGTACTTACACAAATCTAAATTATATAACCTACTACACACCTAGGTTATATGATATAGCCATTAGAATCTTAAGGAATACCAATATACATGGTCCATCGTTGTCTGAGACATTGCCATGAGGCACATACACACACACGCTCCATACATACATATATGGTTAAAGACAAAATTATCCTG
>NW_007787154.1:2312-2541 GCF_000696425.1 Galeopterus variegatus
GTAGGCACTTAATCAACATGCTTAATTTTATACATCCAAGCAGCACCTATATAATTTGAGGGCCAATATTTCTGTTCATTATGTATAAACAGATAAATAAATTCTAAGAAACTCCTCTTTGACAATGTTTGTAATTACAGTAACATTTATATAGTTCTTTCCAATTTTCAAAGCGTGTTTTCATACCTGGTCTTATTATTTTCTTTTCTTCATATAAACCTCACAAATA
>NW_007787155.1:0-516 GCF_000696425.1 Galeopterus variegatus
GCACCTGCAAGCAACAGTTGGAGAGTTTCAGCTACGAATACAGACAGTAAAGCCTATATTACGAGGATATGCTAAACACGACCCACAGATGCTACCCAAGTCAAGATGTGTAGTTAATGTAAAGCAGTATCACCTACCAGGAGGACATGCAGAGATAAATGCTACTGTATTGGAATTAGAGAAACTTGGCATTATTCGCCTGGCTCATAGCCCATTTAATGCTCTGGTATGGCCAGTGAAAAAGCCTGATGGTACCTGGAGAATGACTGTAGATTATCAAGAACTAAACAAAGTAGTGCCTCCTTTGTATGGAGCTGTGCCTTCCATTCACGACTTGATGGATCAGCTGATGACTCAGCTGAGGACTTATCATTATGTATTGGACCTTGCAAATGCTTTTTTCTCTATTCCAATCTCAGTTGATAGCCAAGATCAGTTCACCTTCACCTGGGAAAGAAGACAGTGGACCTTTCAAGTATTTCCCCAAGGTTATCTGCATAGCCCAACCATCTGTCA
>NW_007787155.1:1516-2541 GCF_000696425.1 Galeopterus variegatus
TTCCATGAGGGACAGGGACCTATCACAGAGCAAGCTTGGTATACAGATGGCTCTAGCATGGGACCTTCAGCATCAGGGACAGTGGTTGCTGTCCAGCCCTTAACAGATACCATGTGGTATGAAAATGGCACAAGGCAAAACAGTCAATGGGCTGAACTGAGAGCAGTATGGAGGGTGATAAAAAATGAGCCTGGGCCATTAACCATCTGTACTGACAGCTGGGCTGTGTTCAAAGGTTTAACCCTTTGGATTTCTACTTGGAAGTATCAACACTGGATGGTAGGCCACTGACCCCTGTGGGGACAAGCCATGTGGCAAGAGTTATGGGAATTGGGACACGAGAAAAAAGTAACTCTTTTCCATGTCACAGGACACTCCCCCTTAGTCAGTCCAGGAAATGATGAAGCCAATGCCTTGGCTAAGGTAAGATGGCTGGAGAGAGCCCCAGCTACTGATGTAGCCCAGTGGTTCCATTGATGAATGCAGCATGCTGGCTGCAAGACCATGTGGATGGCAGCTCAAAGATGGGCGCTGCCTATAAAATGGGAAGATGTAGTGAATGCCTGTTGTGTTTGTCCAGGGTGTGCTCAAGAGAGTCCATACCCTCCATGGATGCCCCATACAGATGGGCAAATAACTCGAGGAAGGGTTCCCCAGACTTGATGGCAAGTGAACTTTGTCGGACCACTGCCAAGGCCAGAGAATTTCAGATACATCTTCACAGCTGTCGATATGGCTACTGGTCTCCTGTTCGTATAGCCTTGTAAGGCCCCAGACCAGGTAAACACTGTGAAGGCATTGAATAGCCTTACAGCTATGTATGGTCGGCCACATGGGGTTCAGAGGTGGGCATGCCAGTTGTAAATTCAGTGGAAGTTTCATGTGCCATATCAGCTCCAGGCAGCAGGAATGATTGAACGGTACAATGGCCTTTTAAAAAAGGGACTAAGGCTATCTCCCAACCCCCATCCCGGAAGTGATTATGGCTGACAGTCAGAATTCTAAATGAGAGACCCCACAAGCGT
>NW_007787156.1:0-2541 GCF_000696425.1 Galeopterus variegatus
TTTAGGGAGCTCTGTATTTGAACTCAAATGGCTTCCTGAGATAAAATGTGCCTTGACTTCTGTTACTAGATATTTTAAAATTCTCAATCATTGCTATTTCTTTAAAAAACTTTATCTCTTAGTAAACTCAAAAAGAACATTTCAACCCTGCCACATCAAATTTATTACTAGATATTTTAAAATTCTCAATCATTGCTATTTCGTTAAAAAACTTTATCTCTTAGTAAACTCAAAAAGAACATTTCAACCCTGCCACATCAAATTTCACTAGTTCCAATGTTACCATTACATTGTGGGAGATTCTTCTACTATGTGTTGGAAACACTGTTAAATGTTTTACCTGCAATTTGTTTCAATTCTTAGTGTTACCTAGAGGAAACTTATAGATTTTAAGCAATTTGCCATATTTCTCACGACTAATAAGGGAACAATCCTGGATTTTAGTGGTCTCTGATTCCAGAGGCAACTTTCTACATGTTAACAGCCCTGTCTTGCAAAAATTGCTTTCTACCTTTCATATGAATTCACACATTTTACCATTACTATATTTTCTAGAATCTGTGCTCTACATTTTCAATGATTCTATAAAAACAGTTTTAGTGCTTTAAAGAAATATTGAATTCTTCCCTCAAATTTCTTCACCCAATTTCAAGTTTTACAAAAGAGGTTGTTTCTGACATGACCTATTCTTTATTGCTGTTCTGATGCTAAAACAAGCTTGTGAAACTCTATCTACTCACTCAAATCATTTGTGGCAACAGAAAGGTACACATTAAAACAAATTAAAGTATGATAGTCATAGTAATTTTAAAACTTTCTCCTAACATGCTTTTAAGTTTTAGATGTTGGCATTTCATAATAACATAGTGTAATTTCAGAAATGTCAATTTTTGCTGCTGTCTTGGTTTCATCTTATCTACAAATTAAATTATTGACAGGCTTTGTACAAAGTTTCTTGAAATATTTTATATTTTTAGATTTTTGGCAGTGATTATGCTGAGGCTACAGAAAGCAACTGTAAAGGATTTGGAATTCATATACCCTTATTTATCAATCAAGAAGTCAAGATCCACATTTGCTTCTAATTCTTTGTGTTTTAAAGGAAAATAACTGTGCATTTTGGTATGTTTTAAATCACTAATAGCTTTGGGTATTTTTTTAATCACTAATAGCTTCAAACATGTTTTTGTATTTTTCCAGAAATAAGGCCAACTAAATTATTTTCTTATGATTTTGAATCATAACATTCTTGAAACTTAGAAAGGCAGTTTAAAGAATGCCTAATAAGAATTATGTAAACCAAATACAGGCAGAAAAAGTAATCATTTGGGCATACATATTTTTAAAATTTTCAATTTTATCACTGATACACAGATATGCACACACCTAATGTACACATATATATGTATATGTGTATATATATTTATGTATACAAATACACACACACACAAACAGAAACACACCTATTAAGCCAACTTTACTTGAAATTATATGCAAGTGACGAAGGATAAGGTACTTTATAAAGTGAAGAATTCTACATCTCTTGTAGCAGTCTCTGACCCATAGAACAAGTCATTCATCTGTTCATCTACTCGACCCATCCTGACTTGCAGTGAAATTGTATTGACCACTTAAAATATATACTGAAATTTCAATTTTCAACTATTTTGAGCCATCATCTCACATACATTGGTATTTTAAAAGCCCCGCACACTATAAGGCATTATAATATGGTGGCTTTAAGCATAAATTCTAGAGAGAGGACACCTGAGTTTGAAGTACATCTTTGTTGTTTAGTGATTGTATGACACTTGACTAGTTACTTAAACTCACCTGTCTTAGTTTCCTCATTTGTAAAACACAAACTTAAACATATACTTCTCTTTTTTAAGGCTATGGTCTGGATCTTTAATCCCACCCACAACCCATTGACCAGGATTTAATCACATCTGCACAGTTTACCACAAGTACTGTCTAGGAAATGAACTTTTTGTCTTGAATTATCCATGCCCATCTATAATGAGAGATAACTAACACTAGGCGATAATTATCAGTCTGTTTATTCTCAATATGGTATCAGAGAATGATTCTTTTAAACTACTAGTCAGAGCTTCACATTCCTTTATTCTAAACTTTATAACAGCTAGCTCTCATTTCACTTAGGCGATAATTATCAGTCTGTTTATTCTCAATATGGTATCAGAGAATGATTCTTTTAAACTATTAGTCAGAGCTTCACATTCCTTTATTCTAAACTTTATAACAGCTAGCTCTCATTTCACTTAGTCAAAAGCCAAAATCCAGCAAGAACCACTCTACCTGATATTAAAGGTTACTATTATGACCTGATTAATTGAGTCTCTGAGAAAAAAGAGTGCATATTAGTTTATTATGTTTGCTAATAAAGAAACCATGTAATACAATTTACAAGAATAATAAAATATGTAATATTCTTTACTGAAAATTCCATACATCTACAACTTCAAATATGAATTGCTATTTCTTCCAAAATCCACTATTTAATAATTCTATTGCCAACAG
>NW_007787157.1:0-2540 GCF_000696425.1 Galeopterus variegatus
CCCCTAAGGGCAAGAACTGTGCATTACTCTGCCCAGGGTGGTGGTGGGCCCAGGAGATCTACACTCCAGAAACCTCCCACTGTAGAGGGAAGGCAGGGCTGGCTTGGAGAGAGGAAGGAGGGGAGGGCTGGGGGAGGGGGTATGGGCCCAAAGGAGCCCTCCCTTCCTGCTGCCCCACGCTGGGGGAGTGACTGGAGCAGGGCCACGTGGAGGGCACAGCAGGGCTGGCAGCTTTCTCAAGGGGCGAGTTTTGGGAATAGTTGATGTGAGGTAAGGAGGGGCCTTGAGGAAAGACCCCAGCCCAGAGCTGAGCCCTGGGGGGTGGTGGTCCCAGGCTGCAGGCAGGTTCCTGCACCCTAAGTGCTTCCTCTGCAGCCTGGGGTGGTTTCCCTTGCAGTGTGGGTGGCACCTTTGGCGAGGGTGAGGGTTGGAGCAGGGGATCAGGTCTCTTGGATCCTTTTCTCCCTCACACTGGCCCTGCTGGAGCACACACACTCATTCTACAAAGAACATCGGGAATGTTTATTCACAGACGCTGACACCTACATGGCGCAGAGAGGTCTGGGGACCCAAGGAGCATGGGAGGCACTAGATCGGGGACAGGCAAGGAGTGGAAGAGACCAACAGGTGGAGGCTGGCAGTTGCGTTGTCCCTGGGATGGCTCAGGCCCACCCCCAGGCCTCAGCCCCACTCCAGGCCTGCTTCTGTCAGGATGTGGCCACTGAGACTGCAGGCGGGGACAGGCCTTCTGCAGGCAGAATTTGGCGTGGGCGCCCACTTTTTTTTTTTTCCTTTTTGTCTTTTTTTGTGACCAGTAACGGGATCGCAACCCTCAGTGTCACACCCGTACCGCGACCGGCAACGGGATCACAACCCTCGGTGTCAAGCCTGCACCGCGCTCAACCAGTGAGCGGACCAGTCTCTATATGGGATCCGAAACCTCGGCAGGAGTGCCGCTGCACTCTACCGAGTGCGCCACCAGGCCGGCCCCGTGGACGCCCACTTTGTCTGCTGCTCCTTGTCATTCTCAGGCAGGCCCCCTGGGAGGAAGGGGCAGGGTGGGGTGGAGGCTCCCTGGGGCCAGGCCAGCAGGCTGGTGCCACTCACTTGCTCTTGTGTACCCCGACAGGTCAGCGCCAGCTCCTTCCAGGGACCTGCGACAGTCTGTGGAGCCTGCAAGAGAGAGCCAAGAGCCGGTCACTGCCAAGTCCTGCTGTAGCTTCTTGGGCATCTTTTTCTTTTCTGGACAGGGTGGGTATTAGAAGCAAGTGGTCACAGCCTTGCTTTTCTCTCTCCTAGAACCCCAACATCTCCTCTTGCCACATCTCTCAGCCTCTTGCCCCAGATCCAGCTTTTTCCAAGCTCTGGCCTCCAAGCAGGTCAAGTAACAATAATGAGAACAATGAGAGTGACCTGCAAAGACCTCAGTTCCTCCACTTGCCAGGTGCGTGGCCTTGGAGAGCCTCTCTGGGCCTTAATTTCCTCATCTATTAGAAAAAGGGGGAGTAATTACACCTGCCTTGTAGAGATCTTGGGAGGGTGAGATGCCAAAGCCATGAGCAAGGCCTTGGTGCATTCCAGCGAGGAGGCCAGGAAGTGTTCGCTGATGGAAAGAAGGGAGGAAGGGAGGGAGGGAGGGTGAGTCTTGTCTGAGCTCATCAACTGAATAGAGCCAGACCTGTCGGCTCCACTTTCATAGGTGAGGAAATTGAAGCTCAGCGTCTGGGGTGGAGAGATCTCGAAGTCATACAGCCAGCAAGCACAGTCACACAGCCACGTGTGCCCCCAGGCCTCCTTTCATACATCCTTTCCAGTCCAGCCGGCCTTCCACACATTCAGAGCAGTGTGGCTCTCAGGGCCTCTCCTGCCACCCGAGTGTCCACTCCACCGCAGGCAGAGGGGTGGGAGCTCATATCCTCATTTCTTGATGTTTGCTTTTTGCCCCTTTGCTGGTGGCATCTGATTCTGAGAGCTGGGCCCTCACTGGGAGAACCTGCCCGTCACCCCCCCCCCACGGCCAAACCAAGCCCATGCCCACCTGCTTCTCACCTGCCCTGGGAGCTTAAGGTGTCAAGGGTACCAAGTGGACCAAGGGCGCCAAGGGTACCGAGGGTGCTGAGGGCTTGAGGGTGGGGTCCTCAGGCATGTAGACAGTGCTCTTCTCTTCAGGTATCTACAGAGAGAGGAGGTAACTCCTGTCCCAGGTGGGGCAGGGTGTCCCCGGTGTAAGTAGAACAGCCTGGGCAAGCCATGAGCTGCAAATGGTGTGTGGTGAGCGCCACCTTGTGGTCACTGTGCAGACAGCATGCCACGGAGAGTACAGCCGTTCTTCAGCACAGGTGTCCTGCCCCACCTCACATTAGGCACTGTCCCAGGTGCCGGTGCACAGCAAGAACAAGACAGCATTCTTGCGCAAGGAGAGCAATGGCGAGGCCTTCAGGTGAAATGCACAGTGACAATAAGAGTTGTGAATGCCTACGAGAGCCTGGGGGGATTCCGGGAGGTTGTGCTGGACCCACTTTTGAAAGACGAGTAGGACT
>NW_007787158.1:0-789 GCF_000696425.1 Galeopterus variegatus
ATGGCACTTAAAGCACCAGTCACTCCATGACTGGTATGGTGCTTTTGAAATGTCACCAGGCTGCTTGCCACCTCTGGGTCTTTGCACAACCACCTCCCTCTCTAAAGTGCCTTTCAAACTTGCTTCCTGGCAAATTCCAACTTATTCTTCAAGCGCCCCAGAGGACCCCTCACACTGGAAGCCTTCCCTGTCTTCTCTGACTGTGTGGCCCCAAGTCTTCGTCTCTTAGAGCACAGTCCATCCTAGTCTAACACAGTCTGTACCTGTGTCTCTCTCCTCCTCAGAGGTGCTCTCTGAAAGTGGGGTTGACCTGACCTCACTCTGTCACCCGCACCAGGCTTGGGCAGGAGCTGGATTCAGAGGATGTTTGGTGAGTGAGTAAGACAGAGAGTATGTGAATGGTGGCTGCTGGACTTGATCCCAGGCTTTTTGAGTGCCAAAGTCATGCTTGGTCTCCCACAGATACTATTTCCTCTGTTCAGAAGGGCAGACCCCAAAGACAGAGACCTGGAGTGGGGCCCTAGGTGTATGCAGCCTAGAACAGATTTAAGTCCCCATGGGCTTCACACTAGGGGTGAGAGAGGTCTCCTTCTCTCTGCTGTCCAGTCTGGGCCCCTGCACAAGTCAGCAGAATCCAGCAGGGCAACACTGTCTGGGCTTGGCCTTCTCCAATTAGATCCCAGGCTCTCAGGACCTGGGATAGGAGCTCCCAGCTGGGGGAGGCTGACTTCTGAGGGAGCTTAGCACAGCTCCCTGAAAACCTGCCAGGACATAGAAATACAGGTCAGG
>NW_007787158.1:1735-2540 GCF_000696425.1 Galeopterus variegatus
TGTAGATTTAGTCGACAGACAGGCCTGGTGACTGACAGACACAAAAGTGGGGGAGGGAATTCTCCCCAGGGGCAGGCTGAAGGCAAGCACGAGTGTTCTGGGAATCAAGGGTCGAGTTTGGGCCACACTGGATGTGCAGCAAGGCTTTTTTCTCCAGGCCTGAGGGTGCTCCACACCTGAGTAGGGGGACATCACCAGCTTCAGTGTCACCGTGGCCAGCATTCCCTGGAGAGGGTGGGCAGGGCAGCTAGTGAGGTCTCAGGCCCTATCCTACCACCAGCCCTCTCTCCATATACGGCATCATCCACACAGGAAGGGAGATGAATGGCTGGCACCTCCTCCAGGAGCAGTGAGGATGTAGGCCTCTCTATTCTTGCTTCCCTGAGCCACTATCCCTGAGGCTCACTGTCTGAAAGCCCCTCCCCCGTACCAGGTGTCCTCAGCCAAATAATGTCCTGCCCAGGAGACACAGCAGCCACAAGGAACTGAGGGGAACAAGCCACAGACTCAGAGGGGTGTGGCTCTGCAGGGAACTGGTGGACCTAGGGAGCCTCCATGTGGCAGGGCCACAGGAAGGGCCGGCTGAGCAGTGTGAGGGTATGAATACCAGGGGGCGCTGCAGGATCAGACATGCACATGTGGACCCATCCTGTGGGACAAGGCCCTAGCAGAGGCTCCCAGTAGCCGCAGACAAGCATGTACATACACAACGCCAAACTTAGTTCCCCACGCAAACCAGCAGTTCCATACGTGTACACTCACTGAAAGAGTTCCTCTCCAGTTCCACCACTTCCTGGATGTGTAT
>NW_007787159.1:0-2540 GCF_000696425.1 Galeopterus variegatus
CTCCTGCCACATAGCAGATCCTCAGTCAATACCCGTCAAAGGAGTGAACAACTCACAGGGCAAGGGCAGTGGGAGAAGCGGATTTGTTTCTGGAGTCTCTGACTGGAAGAATGAGAACCGCAGAGTTTCTGGTAGGTCAACTTTGGTTACACAATGAGGCCTCCCTCCCCCCCATCACATATATTTTTTTTTCCCCAGGTGGGAACAATTTTTTAAAGCTGTCATGGAAATTAGAGGAGAAATGCAATTTGTTACATGGCTATAAAATTCACTATGATTAATATATTTTCAAAATCACCGGTATTCTTTTTTTAAAATAACAGTTTTATAGAGCTATAATTCACATACCATAAAGCTCATCCTTTAAAAGGGGACAGTTCAGTGGGTTTTAGTACATTCATAAAGTTATGCATTGTTACTAATATCCAATCCCAGAACATTATCAACACTTCAAAAAGAAACCTTTCACACCTTATCTCTCCCCATTCCTTCCTGCTCCATCCCCAGCATCCACTAATATCCTTTTATCTTTGTGAGCTTGTCTTTTCTAGATATTTCATGTAAGTGGAATCATATAATGTCTGTCCTTTTGCGTCTGGCTTCTTTCATTTAGCATGTTTTCAAAGTTCATCTATGTTGTACTATGATCTGTCGGAATCTCTTTTCTCTTTAAGGCTGAATCATGTTCCACTGTGTGTACATACCACGTTTTATTTATCCATCCATTAGTGATAGACACGGGTTTTTTCCACTTTTCATATATTATGAACAATGCCGTGATGCACATTCATGTACAAGTTTTCGTGTGAACCTCTATGGTTTCATTCCTCCTGGGTACATACCTAGGAGTGAAATTGCTGGATCACATGAAAACTCTATGTTTAACTGTTTGAGGAACTGCCAAACTGTTTCCCAAAGCAAATGTGCCACTTGACATTTCCACCAGCAAGGTATAAGAGTTCCAATTTCTCCAGATCATTGCCCACATTTGTCATGATGCCTTTTGGATTCTAGCCTTCCTAGTGGGTAGGAAGTGGTTGACTAATTGCACTGAGCATCTTTTCATGTGCTGATTGGGAATTTATATATCTCCTTTGGAGAAATGTCTATTCAAATCCTTTGGCTATTTTTAATTTGCCTAATTGTCCTTTTATTGTTGAGTTGTAGGCTTACATGCCTTTATACTCCCTCTTCTCATGGTCTGTGCACTTACACACAGGAGACATCCCATTTGGGGTTACAGACAAAGGATCACTAAGCAGCTCTCATTTGGTGGTGGATTTTGAGACTCAAGATAGACTAGGAGACAAACAGGCTGCAGCTCATTGAAAGCCAGTGGAGATAGACCTTTTTCTGTCTAAGGTGGCCAAACACCCTAGGTTTTCCTAGCACAGCACAATTGAATCTTGTTGTCCTGCCTTAATTATTGGCAATAGTCTTTCCCTCTCAAAGGGGCTCTTATTAGAACCAGAAATCACATATCATACAAGTCCTGGATATAAACAGAGAACTGCCTATCGGCAAGAGTTCATTCAAAACACTCAATAAATGTGGGTTGCCTATTGCTCAGGCTGTGTACTGGACACATACTGAATATAGCAGGTGCAGCCACTGACCCCTGGGAACTTTTATCTAGTTAATAAAAATCTTCCATAAAATTGTGGTAGATATTGAGATCACAGGAACTGAATCATTCTTTAAATGCATGTGAGATATTCACCCATGTAACAGAGCCCTAAGTAAACCTGGTCTAGTTAATGAAAATCTTCCATAAAATTGTGGTAGATATTGAGATCACAGGAATTGAATCATTCTTTAAATGCATGTGAGATATTCACCCATGTAACAGAGCCCTAAGTAAACCTGTTTGTTAAGTGTCTACAGTAGTCTCTCTGGTTGGGGCATACTGCTATTACAACCCACAAAACAGGAGAAAGTGCATCGGCATTTCTTCAAGTTTCTGCCTGGTGCTTCCTGGGGCAGCTAAGTGCTCCTGCCCTCACTCAAGCCCCTGCCCCCACACAGGCAGCCCTGCACCTCCTAGACTGTTAATACCAGGGCTGGGAGGTGTCTTTGCAGTTCCATGGCAGTGAAAGGCATGGCCCAAGGCATGTCCACTCAGTGCAGTCCAAATATAGAAGAATATGCTTCTGTTAAGTAGAAAGGGTTGAGGGTTACGGAAACCACTGCACTCCACGGAACTCCATCCTGCTCTTCTGAGGAGAAAAGGAGGTGGGCAGAGACTTGAATCATTCCCACAGTGATTAATTGCACAAATGATAACTCACAAATGCTGTCGGGTTTCTACATGCCAAGAGCTAGCTCCTCATCCTACATGGGCTTAATCAACTTCTCCCTTCTATTATTACCATAATTTTTCAGGCTACGAAACTAAGGCTTAGAAAGATACAGTAAATTGCCCAAAGCCGTCAAGCTTCTGGTGCAAGCTTGGATCTGAGCCAAAGTGATCTGACTGCGGGGTTAGCCAGCTACTTCATCAAACCCTTTCTCCTTCCCTTCTCCCTTCCCTCCTTCAAGAG
>NW_007787160.1:0-2540 GCF_000696425.1 Galeopterus variegatus
ATTTTGCTGTCTTGCACAAGCAATATCCTGCTTAATTTGACCCAGTCACATCTTCAGTCTTGTCAAACTACATAATGCAACAAAACCAACTTCAAGAAAGGTTAACCGAGGCCTTTGAATTGATTGAAAGTGCTTGTCCGTGGTGTTGTCCATCACTATATACAATAGGCTCTCATTAGAATTTTGTTGTCTGCCTTGGAGTGGTTGAAAACATTCATATGATGGACTAATCAATTTCCAAGTTAATGCATTTACGTGTGGCAACGACTCAACGCCTCTCTGGCTGTCTGAATGGGCTTACAGGAATTAAGTAGGACCATGGAGGAACCAAACTTTCAATTGAGAAAGGGAAGTTGCAAAGTGTTCTTTTCTAACCTCCAAAATGAGCCAGGGCTGATCATTTCCTTTTCCCCCCCATGACATATACTAGATTGAAAAAAAAAAAGTTAAACCTATAAAAATATAACATCATTTACATCTTCCAAATTGTAATGCTATTGGATGCATCATTAAGGATAAATGAGTTGCAATAAAAATACATTAATTAGTATAAAATGTCAGAAAAGCAAGATTTCCAGTTCATTTTGGCTTTCCTCAGAAGTATAGAAAGCAATATATTTATATATTTACATATAATTAGGAATAGCTAAATCATTTATCTGTAAAGAATGCAAAAGGAGGATATAAACAGGGAACCAACGAAAGTGATCATTTCCATAAACCACAACTGCATCTCAATCATGGGCAATCTTTCTCCTGGTTATTATACTCATAAAATGCCTATAAAAATGACTTCATGCAGCTCCATATTTATTGTCTGTCAATGTCCCATGGATCAAATTGGTTGAGTTTACAAGGCAAGAGATGATTTTTTCCCCCATTTTAACTGTGATCCTTTTCTATGTCCTCTGGACTCTGAACACCTGTCTGCTCTTTAGAGACATTTTTCAGCCTGGGGTACAATGACAAGTCTGTAATTAAAGCTTGGACAGTGGTGGCGGGCTCGCTGAAGCCTAAACCTCAACTAGTACTGCTGTCACATCCATCGTGTAGTTCTGAGTCCAATTACCAGCCGTGCTTGAGCTGGGAAGAGCAGTTCACACTGAAAAGTGATGTTTTGGGGATATTTTCCTGTGCAACTGCCATGGGCCACCAAGGGCTTAGTAGGCCAGAGTCTGCCACTGATGCAAATGAAAACTCTTTGGCTCAGCACAGTATGTCTACAGAATGCCACAGGTATTGAAAATAGAAAACTATTGCTAAGTCAAAATTCTCCATTTCTGAGCTTTACCCCCTTTGGAGAATACGAAGGGCTTCCTTCCGTTCTCTTTATGGCAGGAGATGTAAATTTGGTTAAGCAACAATGAAGTTCTGGAGGAAGGAGAACTGGGAGGGTGGGGGAATGGAGCCTTGCCAGGAGAGCCCTTCTTCAGGGTGAAACTTCATCAGTAATCACATGTGCCCTTCACATGTGAAAGCTGCCTGTCTCCCATTCTCCTGCTATTAAACTGTTCATCTCCTCCCTCATCCATCCAGTGCTGAGACTAAGATAGGAGGCCAAGCTGCAGTGAGCCAGGGAGCTACAGGACACTAACGGCATAGAAATCCACCAAAGTTTGTGCCAAAGACCTGTCACCACAGACTCAGAAGTGCTTGCCTCTCGGACACCATCATCTCCAGTGTAATATTCTGGTTTCTTAAAACAGAAGCAAGTATTTTAGTTTGTGAGAAGTCAGGATGCAGGAGAGACAGAAGAGATGATGCAGTTTGATGTGGCTGGAGAGAAATCCATGGGGAAGATGAGGTCCAAAGGCACCTGTGCCAAAAATGGCTAGAGGTGAAACTATGCCAAAGTAGACGATCAGACACTTTCTCCTTTGTCTTCACACTGTGTGGATTTTCACCGTGGTGCTTTACAGAACTGGTTGCACTTACAAAATGTAAGCTGCCTTTACTTCACTATAAGACCTTGAACAGGGAGAATATTTGTTATTTTTCATTCTATCCCATTTGACCAATACAGTGCTTGGCTCAACAGTAGACCATAAAATTGTAGCCAATTGATTACTAAGGGCGTGAATAGAAGAAATCAAATAGACGTGGGTTTGAGTCCTGAATTACCTGCTGGAAACTTGCTCAAGTTACTTAGTTGTCTGAGCACCATAATATTAATATTAAAAGAATGACAATTAATAATAATGATTATTACTAACATTTATTGAGTGTCAACTATGTGCCAGGCATTACTAAGCTTTTTACATTTATTATCTCATTGTAGGTACAATTTTATCTCCCTAACTCAGTTGATAAGTAGTTATGCATGTATAGTGTAACTAATTTAAATAGCAATATCTGACTCGTGAGTTCTAAAATATTTACTTACAGATAAACAAAGTGGCTCTGTTGTTGTTTGTTTGTTTTCCA
This sequence comes from Galeopterus variegatus, assembly GCF_000696425.1. Lineage (NCBI taxonomy): Eukaryota > Metazoa > Chordata > Mammalia > Dermoptera > Cynocephalidae > Galeopterus > Galeopterus variegatus. The sequence continues at coordinate 2,425 of NW_007787160.1, forward strand.
TTTTAGTGTGAGTAGGAAAGCTAATGCTGAAGCTAGATAAGCAGAACCTAAAGTGTTTCATGCATTAGTTACCTCTCACAGTGTAACTACCCCAAAACTTAGTGGCTTAAAACAGC
>NW_007787161.1:0-2540 GCF_000696425.1 Galeopterus variegatus
ATTCAGTGCTGATCTCCGCTTTTGGCAGATTGGGCACTTGGCAATAGTGATGCTCAAGTCAGCCTTGGTGCGAGGAAGTTCATGTTGTGGATCCCATGAATAGTCTCCATACATGCCACCATGGCCACTTTGTACCTAGGCCCCTTGAGCAGGCACTGGGTGTCTGGGGAAAGAGACTGACTGGCACCCAAAGAACATGAAGTGCTTTCCCATGATTATCAAGGGCCTCATCTGCACTGGGTGCCCTTTGGTGAGCATTCATATGGCACATAAATATCCTCCTAGCTCCACAGCTGGCACAAGAGCCGTGCCCAAATGAAAGGGCACTGCATCTGCAAGGAAATCCCTCCAGCGACATCTGCTTGCAAGATACTGGAGAGTGGGGAAGCCAGGCTCAATCTCCAGCCCAACAGGAGGAGCCTGCCCACCTGGCCCTCTTGTGGGAGGTATTTCTTCCTCAGGAGCTCCAGTAGCACTGCCTGACTGTATAATTAATTTTCTTGGCACTTAGATCTGGCTGCCTTGTGTTATTCTTTACTTGAAAATATACGCTTAAGGACAAGTTTAAATTAGTCCTTGAGGGTGGTGAGGTACATACATCTTTCTATCAACGGAGGCTCACTCCGTGGTTCTTACTTAGGAGAGCAAATAGCAAGACGAAGGGGAAAGAGTTTGGTGTTTAGGATGAGGTTTCCTATTCTGCTCCTTCTCTGCGTGCCCTTAGGCAAGTCTTACAAACCTCCCATCACCTCCACCACACATTCTGCCCCAGAAACACGCTACAGCTTGATGTTTCTTACTTCTATGTTTATGTTAAACCCTTCCCCATTTTTATGAAAGAAATAACTTCTTTTTTCCCAGAGGGGAGATATAAGTACAATCAGTTGCAGAATTCACTTCAAGGTAGAGGCTAGTCACAATCTCTGAAAAAAATCAAAGCAAGTAGTAAGGCAAGCTACAGTTTCTGTTCCTTCAGCTGGTCTCAAAATTGTGATTGATATTCATTATCTTCCTTCCCCACCAACCATTCTAGATTTTTCTCACCCTCAGCTAGCATTCTGAGTGGTCTTGGTAGAGCCAGCCAGTCTTTTTTCCCTGGAGAGTCTGAGCCTTTAGTAGCCCTTGTTGGGCTATAGATGCTATAATTGTTTACTGTATATAACACTATCTCCTGGCTAAGTCACATACCTGCGAACTCCCGGGGTACAAGACATATTTCTCTCTGCCCTTATTATGTAGCAGTAACTCTAATTCCTCATGGAAATCAGGGTGGGTTTTCCCACTATTAAATTAACCCTTTTTTTTGCCTATTGGTCCATTGACATGAGGAACCTGAAAGAGCCAGATGATAGTCACAGTGTTCAGTTCAGTGGAGCCTTTACTGTGTTCCCTGACAAAAGTATTCTTCCCCTGGGAACAAGGACCCTTAACCAGGCTTAGTGTAAACTTGTGGAGTTAGGAAGGGCAAATTCCACATGTGGATCATGGGAAATGAGCACTTCTAGTTCTACTCCTTGATTCCATTTCCATAAATTCTAGCTATTGGAGTCACAGTACCATAGATGGGTCATTATTTCAGCACATCCTGGAGGACAGTAGCTCAATCCACAGAGTACTGATCCTTAGCTGGCACCTAAGCTGAAGCTTTAACAGGCCAGTCTGCTACTCAATTAGACTGGCTGTTTCTGGGTGACGGGGTAGCTGGTTAGAGCAGTGTATCCCATGGTCATGGTCATTTGCCTATTGGTTCACCTCATTTGTCATAAAGTGGGAGCTTTGATCCAAAGCAATGTGTGTGATAGCATGTTGATAGGTCAGGCATACCATAAGCCCTTGGATGGTAGCACCAGTGGAGTTATTGAAGGCAAACTCATATCCAGAGTATCAATTATGGTAAGGACAAACTGATATCTTCTCCAGGGTGCAAAGGGTCTGATGTGACAGAGTGTCTCTAAGTGGCTCCTGGTCTCCTTGAGAAGTTGTGCCAGATCAAGGGTGTAGGGAAGGTCTCTGCTGCTGACATCTTAGGCAGTCATCAGTGGAAACAGCTAAATCAATCAGTCATGGTGAGACGGAGCCTCTGTTTTAGGGCACATGTGTAGCTTCCATCCCTATGACCGCTGTTACCGTGTTCATGGGATCATGGTGGCAGCACCGGTTGGCTGGTACCACCGGACAATTTACCTGGTTGTTAAGAGTTGCTTTGGCAGTGGATCATCTCTGGCTGGCATTAGGAGATACAAAGGTCTACATGCTTCATGCCTACACCCATAGATCTATTTATCTCTTCACCAGATCTCCTTGTCCTGATCTCCCAGTTGTGTACCTTTCAGGCTCCATCCAGCCAAACCACTTGCCACTCAGGAGTCCGTGTATGTACATAGCTCAGACATCTTTCCCTCCTCCTGTAGTGAATAACAAAGCATAATGCTTCCCGTCTGCCTACTTACCACTAGGAAAATTTCCTTTAGTCCCTCATAAGTAGGGCTTTAATGCAACTACCATTTTTGGCTAATACTAACATATTGCACTTTTTTTTT
>NW_007787162.1:0-2540 GCF_000696425.1 Galeopterus variegatus
AGCCTAGCAAACCTGAGCCTCAATCCCTGCTCCTGGGAGGCTTTAAAAAAAGCAACACACGGTAAACAAATAGATCCCTTACAGAGTCCTCAGTAGGTGGTAATGGCAGAAACAAAGATCCAGGGAAAAGACTTGTTTACCCCATGTCCAATTGGGGGAATACAGAATATTTCTCAAATGTATGTGACCATAGAACCCTTTGGGTGGGACCTCAGAGGGCCACAAGTGAGGCTGAGACCGGCTGAGGTTAAAGAGCTGAGTCAATTCAGTGACACAAGGCGGGAGCTCTGGGGATCTGCGAGGACACCACTCCGGGAGCAGTACAGGGACCAGTTCGCTCCCAGACTCTCCTCCACCTGAAGAGGCAGGAGCCAAAATAGCAAGAATTTCACACACATTGTTAGCCACCTGCCCCCGCTACTGACATTAAAATAATATCAACAAAACAACATTATGTTTTTCAAATGTGAGGGGTTTGAACCAGCTTCCCCATTAATCTAGCCTCATTTTTACTTAAGACCTTCAAATTTGACTCAACACACACAAATAATTTCACATTTACAGCCCAGGACTGTGTCTATTGCTCACCACTGTATCCCAGGGTCTGGCACAGTGTCTTTTTCTCGTAAATAATCACCGGTTTCTGTTGATGGACTGCAATATCATTGGGTATTACTTCTTCCCGACTCAAAATCTTAGCAAGCCCTTTTCCTGCTTTTCCACACTTAACATTTCATTGCCTGTTTAATATTCTAATATGTTGATGACGTTCTTGATGACAAACTCATAATCACTTTTCCAAATTCTAATTCTGAATTAGATAAGGCACAGCAACATTTCATTGCCTGTTTAATATTCTAATATGTTGATGACATTCTTGATGACAAACTCATAATCACTTTTCCAAATTCTAATTCTGAATTAGATAAGGCACAGAAACATGCAGGCCAGTTGCTACATCCGCAGCCTGGCCGTCCCTCTCCGCACATGAGGGAGTCGGTGAGACCGACAATGGCAGTTCGTCTTTCTGCACACGGCTCCTCTCCTCCACTTCAGGTGGGTGAACCTGAGGGTGGTGCCCCTCCTGGGCAGGCAAAGTGCATATCTGGGAGCAGCAAGACTGAGGCCAGCGAAGATAACTAACGGGCATTTCTGGACAGACACACAGGAACCAAAGGACACAATGGCAATCCTAAGAAACTGGAAAAGAGAAAAATGACTTGCTCTACATGGAAGCTAGAAATGGATTTCTAATCTGTGCCATCATATGTGGAAAATATAGCTTAAACCAGTGGTTTTCACACTTTTCGATTTCAGGATCCCTTAACATTGCCAAAGAGTTTTTGTCGACATGGGTTATATCTACGTATCAATATTACTGTATCAGAAATTAAAATTGAGAAAATTTTTAAACGTATTTATCTTAAAAGGGTATTACATGTTAACATAACTAATCCATTTTTATGAAAAAATCCATATTTTTCAAAACAAAACAACTAGTGAGAAGAGTGGCATCGTTTTACATTTTTGCAAATCTCTTTAATGTCTGGCCTAATAGAAGACATTGGATCCTCCTATTTGTGTCTTTCAATTGATTGCAATATAGCGTTTTATGTGTAATGTATAAAAAATCAAACCTTACTCAGATATGTTGTTGGAAAATAGAGGAGGCTTTTAATAGCCATTTTATATAATTGAGGATATTCTTCTTTGAAACTATAACAAAATTCAACAATCTTAAAGGTTGATTGTAATATGAAATGCAAAACCATATCAATAAACTATTTATTCTGTGTTACTTTAAAATTGACTGCTCTATCTTGTACTTTGGATATTTTATCTATGCATGATTTTTTTAACACTATGCATTGGTCCTCTGGAAAAATATCGATTCAGGCAGATCTTCCAAATGTTGATATATTTCATCATAAAATATAAAAAATAAATCACATTTATTAATATCCTCTCATCAGAAAAGTCCTTAAGTATTAGAAAGCTGTCAAGCTCAAAGTGGCAGATAAAAATTTTCCAAAAATTCTAATTTTCACTTTAATGCTCAAATTCTATCACTAGCAACAATTCTTGCCACTTGTTTTCCTTGAAGTGAGATATTCTTTTCTTTTTAATTTTTGAGAAAATTTCTACAAATACTCAAGTCTGAATAATCATAATTTGTCTGTCAAGTCATTTTTTCAAGGAAAAATGGAATTCTGTGAAAACAGCGGTTGGGTCAGTTCACAATTCAAATAACCACGTAAATGTTTTTCCTCTAGACATCCACTGTATTTCAACATGCAGTGGATTTTTTTTTTGCATACTTCATGTCAAATGATGTATATGTAATAAGAACTAGTGATTTTTAGTTTCATCAAGAACACTTTTAGGTAAAAATGGCATTTTTCTTTCTTTTTCTTTGGTCACGAGAGTGCGTGACGGTGAACAACACCGTGGATTCCAGCATGCTTTAGTGCCACTGCCTTGATCTGTGCTAAGGCTCCAGCACTTTAACTCACAGCAGAGCAAAGGTGAGCACAGCGCCC
>NW_007787164.1:0-2540 GCF_000696425.1 Galeopterus variegatus
CCGGGAGAGGCGCCCAAGAGCGTGGCCGGAGGTAGGCCGGAGCCGGCCTCCCAGCGCCCGCCTTGGGAAGGCTGAGGGAGCAGTGACAGGTGTCTCGGGGCCGGACTCACTGGCTAAGGCTGCAGCGAGGGGAAGCTGGCCCGGATGCCCAGAGTCCCCCCGGGTCACAACCAGCTGCGCTCACCCCCGCTCAGCCCCTACCAGCCAACGTAGCCCTGGAGGACCTCCTGGCGGAGGAACAGCTGACCAGTTCCTCGGTGTCCCCGATGGGGGCCTCCCATTCATTCAGGCTTCTCTCCTCTGCCACGGAGAAATCGGGCCCGCCTCGGTCGCTTCCCAGAACGATCGCACCACTGCGGCTGCCGCCGTCCTGCCTGGCATTGCCCCCGAGCCTCGCAGTGCTGGCAGCTCTGGGGGAGGAACCCTGCGCCAGGCCCCATAAACCCAGAGGTACCTGTATCGGGGAGTGGAGATGGTGCCTTCTGGGCCGTCCCTTCAAATCCAAGCGACTGCAAATCCGTCTTTGCCTAGAGAAAGAAGGGAGGGGGCTGAATTCACAGGCCCAAGGTGTTCACACTTGTCCAAGCCCAGTCCTCCGGGATTCTGTTTCTGTCCTCTTCACTCACTGAGGCTAGCCCGGGACTCAGTTTCCCCTCACCCGAATGAAGAAAAGCGGGGGAAGAAAGAGTTAATGGGTGCATGGTCCCCTGGAAACCTGTTGTTATTCCTGAAGGTTGAAAGGAGCCCTGCAGCGCTTGCTCTACCCACCTCCCACCACCAACTTAGATCTCCCTCAGCCCTATCGATTGGGGCTCAGCAGCCGGGAAGAATCAGACCTGCTTGCAGGCAGCCCTGCTTGAGCTAAGTGGAGTCTGCCACACAGCAAGATGTGGGGAGCCCTACCACTACCCTTCTTTCCAAACCCTAACTTCTCCCTGGGTCTCTGGCCTCTTGAACTAAGACCCTAGGAAGGGGGGCGGGCTCTTGCCTCATAGAGACCGAAGCGCCCTAGCCTCAGGAAAGGGGTCCACATCTGCTGGGACTCCTCCCCCAGGAAGGATCAAATAGGGGCCTGGATTTGGGGGAGGGGTCTGTTACCCCACAAGATAGCCTTCCTGCTGGCTGGGGGAGGAGCAGCGTGAGGCAGCAAATGCCAGAGATGGCCAGGTGACTTGAGAGAGGGCTCTGGGGTGGTGTTTGATGACGCAGAGATGACTGGCAAACTACATCAGCCCTGTCTTTCAGAGCCGTGCTGACCCCTCCTCCCAGCCCATTAGTCTCCAGCCGGAGGCCATGCCAAGCCAGCCAGTCCAGGAGCCTGGAGCATGGGGGGAGAGAACAAGAGGAGGCCCCTGGTTTCCACCCACCACAGTGAACGTATGGACTGGCCCAGGGCCCAGAGCAGAATGGCTGCGTGTGTCTGTCCACAGGGACAGGAGTTGGAATGGCTGAAGTATGCTGTATGCCCTGGCCGCCTGGAGCCAGGCAAGGAGCTAGCTTCCCTGCCCCACCCCCTTCTCTTCACTTAACACCATTAACTAATCACGTTCTTCCCTTTGGCCTGGAAACCAAGCCAGCTAACCACCAAGGACAGTCAGTTCTGAATTCTTCCGCTCTGAGGAGAGTGAAGCCAGGTGGGGGTGGAGGAATTGCCTCTGCAATGAAAGAGAAATGAGGTTAGAGCCCAGGGTGACATCTCCCTTGCATGGTCCCACCAAACAAGCACATAGACTGTCCTCTGTAGAAGCCAGTAGCCTGGAGCTGCCAAGGCTGCAAGGGAGTGGGTGGTAGAGGTCAGGGGAGAGAAAACTTTGGAATGGTTTCATGAGGGGGCATTTTGGGATTCCAAACAAACGAGGGGTCAGGACCTTGGAGAGGATTCAGAGGGGAAAGGAAACAGGAAGGACAGGGAGTGAAGGCAGGAGAGCAGGTAGAGGGAGCAGAAGGGAGAGGGTGTCAGTCCTCGGCTCCTCTAAGATGCTGAAGGATAGAGCTTCTGCAGCAGCAGGAAAGAGAGAAGGTGGCAGCGGAAAAATTTCCAGCAAGAGAGGATTGAGACCCAGCAGAAGAGGAGATCGAGGAGGCAGCGATGGGCCTTCCACTGAGCAGAGACTCATGCATGTGGATTGGATTGGAGGCACCGTTGCCCAGATGAAGGCCAAGGCAGGTCCTAATTCTTTGCCTCATTTCCCTCCAGAATGAGGGGGTAGGAATGCTGCTTTCCTCCACCCCCATGGTAGACCCAGGCTCCTCCTCCCGTGTGGAATGCGCCGTGTGTCTCTCTGGTATAGGTCTCACCACAAGTGGAGAAACTGAGGCTGGGTAGGGTGGTGGCCCTGGTCTGGTCCCTCAGGACAGTCCCCTGGGTGGGTGGGGTTTTCCATTCATTGTAAGAAGTGGAGAAGAGTAGAGTTGGAGGTAAAAAGACAAGGATGGGCAGGGCTAGCCAGTTAGCTCAGCTGGTTAGAGCTCAGTGTTATAACACCAAGGCCAAGGGTTGGGATCCCCATACCACCCACCACCCACCAAAAAAAAAAAAA
>NW_007787165.1:0-2539 GCF_000696425.1 Galeopterus variegatus
GTGCTCCAAACCTCAGTGCTTGTATTTTGAGAGTCCCCTTCAAGGTCTCAGCAATCCTTCAAAGCAATCCACCTGGGTAGTAACAGCTACCTCCGGTGCAAGCAAGGACACTAGAGATTCTGACTCACCATCAGGCTTTCTGAGTTCCTCTCCTTGCTGGTGGCCTCTGGGATCCTGCCCGCACAGGGCGCGGGCAGCTCACTCCCTTCCCGCCGCCATGTTTCGAATTGGCGAATGGCTGGCAGGCCAAAGCACTGGCCTCCACATTCATCCCAGATCTCGGTGATCGCACCGGGCACAATGCGGGGCCGCGGGCTCCCGGGGTTGCGGTCACCAAGGCGTTCGCGACGCTCTATTTGACCTTAGTTTCAGAGGCTGGAAAGTCCAAAGTCCAGGGAACACATGTGGTGAGAGCCTGGTTGCTGGATAGTGGCTCTTCACAGCAAAGCAGGGGCTCACATGGCAGGTGGCAGAACATAGAGAGCTGCATTTTAGAGCATATCAGGATAGGGTGACTAGGCTGCTGGGGCCCTATTTTCTTGCTTCTCCAGCTCCTTTTCTCCCCAGAAATAAACTCCACTGGGGAAAAGGAATGGTAAGGTAACTAAAACTGACTTATGTATAACTTGAAATAACTGAAGAGACCTTAAAGTGCCTGAATTTAAGTAGAATTGATTAGGTCAAAATTTTTACTGGGAGACAGAATAGGAACTTAATCAATAAAGAGAGTGTGATATTGGAAAGTCTGATCTTCTGGAAGACACTCTGCACAACAAGAGAACGAAACAAGCTTCTTGAAATTAGGTATGAGTTTATGGTACAGTTTGTACCTTTTTGGAAGCCTAAGGGATTTCTTCTTTCTATTCCTATTTCTGTTGAATGGCTTCATTATCCTTAACCAAACTCAGTGCTTCTCTAATCCGGCTGCACATTAGCATCACTTGGGAACGTAAAAAGGTCTGCACAGCTGAGCCCCATCTTCAGTCATTCTGATTAAATTGCTGGTATGTAGCCCAAGCATAATTTATTCTTAAAGACCCTCTCACCTTCTCCCACCCTCCCAGTGACAATGATGTGCAGCCAGGATGGAGAGCTACTGACTCTAACCAAACTCTGTAAAGAGCTTGGAGTTTCTTCCCAACTCCTTTAGAGGAGCAAAAAGCCTTCTCTCTCTACATCAGGTGCAGGCACTGGGAGCAGCCATGAGAAGCCACCAAGAACAAGGTCTGATCAGGATGTAAGCCACACAACATACAGGCATTGCTCATTTGCTTTCCAGCGTGATCTCAGAGATTTTAGGGGAAGATTTTCAAATTATCTCTTTTATGGAGAGATATTGTGGGAGAATTTTTTGTTTTTATTTTTGTTTCATTTTTATCAAATACGCTTCCTCTCCTGGCAATAGAACCTGCCTGTCATTTCCAAAGGTAGCCTCCAGAACACCAGGAACTCACCAGAGGTACAGCTTACACATGATGCACCCTTTGAAGTTCTGACCAATAATCCTTACTGCTGGCTGAGGGCTGCACAGATTTAGCTTTTTCTTGTCTGTATGACTTTATTCACTCTTTCCTCTCCTCTTTTTCATCTCTCATCTCTTTTTACTGTAGCAGGAGGTCATTTTCTTCTGGAATTTCTGGAAAGTGTGTTTTTGACCCAGAGGAACCAAGAGGGACCAGAAAAAAACTGGATCTTTGGGGGGTGGGGAAGGGATTGGTACTGAGTGCAAATGTTATTTAAGCTCTGGCTGGATTCTCTAGTTTGCTTATGAAGTGCAAACTCTCTAATAGTTACAATCACTCTAATAGTTACTATGCCCAATAAAGAGAAACTGCTTTAGAAAACCTACAGGGAAGTTACCATCACATAATGATGCTTACTACAATGTGCACTAAGATCCATATACTATGACAGCAATGAGTTAGTTTATACTGATCAGAGGACTAACTCTGAAGAATACACTAAAGTGAACATGAATCAGTTAGGGTGGTGGCATTATCATTAGTTTTCCATTTTAAAATGTGTTCTTTAATGTTGCTACTTTGTTGTTTCAGAAATAAAATGAAAAGAGATACATTCTTTTGCCTCAGAGAGTCAATTGAGAGAAAGATTAGGCCATTTGCTTCACATCTGTACTAAACTGAACTCCAAGTCTTCTGAGCTCAGGTCTAAATGGTTTCTCTTCTCCTCTGTGTGTGGTGTGCATAGCAAGGCTATAGCTTCCATCTGCTGACCCTCTCTTCAGACCTTCGGTTGTAGTGCACCATAATTATTCAGCCAGAGGCAGCACCAGCAGCAGGAAAATTGGCCAAAATCCTTTGAGAGATAGCTTGCCCTGTGGAGGCATCACTCAGGTAGAAAGAAGGGATGATGTCTGTCCTTAAATTTTTGCCTTATTTCAAACCATGTGTTTTTATGTTCCTCAAATTCCTTCCCAATGGAGTTTTAAAGAAGAACATGTTCCTTGGTTGTAAGAGCCATTCCAGTAGACTCTTGATACTTTCAGCAGACTCTGAAAGAAATGTGCTATTGGTGTTGT
>NW_007787166.1:0-2539 GCF_000696425.1 Galeopterus variegatus
AAAAAAGAAAAAAAAAGTGATGAGAAGAATATTAGAATAAATAATCTTAGGTTTTGGTCTTTGTGAGTTTGAACTGGGGTGGCTTAAATATAGGCACCACTGGAATGGCTGGAATCTCAAAGTGTTTGGCTGTAGGATCAAATGGGAAAGGGATTTTCCATGCTCTTAGTTATAGCCTCAGAGCAGGGTGGCAACTGATGCATTCAGGGAAGTGAATCAATCTTTGCTTTCTGCTGCACAGAGGGAGCATTTGAGGGAAACTATTTCTCCACTCCAGAAAAAAAAACAGTCTCCATTCTTCTGGGAATTCTGGTACGTTTCTACTTTGACCACAGTACTCCTTAGGAAGTAAAATATTTAAGTTCTGTTGTTAGTTCCAGCTTAGATCAGGTGTTTTAGCAGGTGCTTTTTCTTTTCTTTTTTTTTTTTTTTCAGAGCATGCCTCATAGACCCAAAATAAGATGAGAATAGGATAATATCCCAATTGTATTTGTCAATTTCAGCCACTTAGAAGTTGGCAGCACTGGTGAAAGTGTCTCCACTTTATCCCTCACTGACTCCAAATTTCTGATCAAGGTCTCCCTGAATAGAAGGGAGTGGAGATGCACATCCGGCAAACATCTCCCGGGCCGCTTGGTGTCAACTCAGAGATAATCTTCAGTGTTCTTTATTTAAAATTGACCTTCCAATTCCAGGAATGATAGCTTTTTTGCCACCCAACTGGTGCCTTTTCAGTAGTTTGCTTCCTTGCTCCCATGCCATTACCAAACTGACTTTTGAGAGTAGAAAACCATAGTGTGCTGCAGTCTCTGCAGAGCCATTGTTTGTCTTTAGTTAGGAGCAGTGTCTGAAAATGGACCTACTTGCCCACCCACTCATATGGACAGACTGACACCATGTCTTTATACTGTTGTGATGTGGGAAATAGAGAGAAGAAATGAAGACAAGCCCTAAGGGATTCAGACTCTGTGCTCTAAATCTTGGCTAAGGAAGAAAGGCAGGGACTGGATCCGTGATCTGGAGCGCCTGCAGCTTCCTTCTTCATTTGAAAAACGTTTACTGATTTCCAAACTCCTACTGGTCAGGCCCTGCACTATTTTCTAGGGATGGGGGGAGACAAGTCTGGATCTCTGCTCTCCAGGAACTCATGGTGTCTTAAGGAAAAACTGACTGAAAGACAAATAACCACAGTGCCTCGTGTGAAGTTCCCTGACTGAGCAATCCCATGGGCGCTATGTTTGTGTAGGGGAAGAGAACTTCTATAGCACTGGGGTGGGGAAAGTGGGGAAGGTGGGGAAGAATAAGGGGAAGACAATTCTGGGAAGGCGTGCAAGAGGAAGGAGCATTGAGCACAGTCTTCAAGGAGGGTTAGAAGTTCATGAGAAGGAAGAGAGGAGAAAAGCGTCTCAGGCAGCTGAAGTAGCCCTTGCAAAGGCAGGGAGGCAGGAAAAAGCCTGGAACTAAATGTCTTGGTGTATTGTATGTGTATTTTGAATAGAACTGATGGTAGGACATAAGTCTGGATAGAGGTTGGGAGCCAACAGTGAAAGGAATTTGATGAGACAAATTGATTTCACCCAACCTTCAAACTCCAGTTAATGGGCAGAATACTACTAGATAGCTATTTAGAGCAGTATTTCTGCTGTTGATGTTTTTTACATTTTTTGACTTTAACTGATGTGAAGAAATACATTTTGCATTGACACTCAGTAAACCTAGCAAGAGACATAGATAAAAATATGTAATTGAAATGAAAATTCATGAGGAAAAACTTAACCTTACTATATGTGATGCATCTTGATATTTTCTATTCTATTCTATTCAAATTTAATCTATTCCTTTCTGACTCATTTATTCTTTTAAAATGCTGGTGCCTGCCAGCTACATTGATATCAGCCTCCACTAATGGGGTCGGCCTTAACAGGAATGGGGTGGGCCTTAACAGTTTGAAAAACACTGACTTTGAGTCCATATTGTGGTCATGTTTTGGCTCAGGGGAAAATTGCATCACGTTTGATTAGCAGAGTTTGCATAATGGGGTCGGCCTTAACAGTTTGAAAAACACTGACTTTGAGTCTATATTGTGGTCATGTTTTGGCTCAGGGGAAAATTGCATCACGTTTGATTAGCAGAGTTTGCACTGTGTTCAGGTTAAGTAGGTTAGAACCTGTGCCTTGCTTGATGAGGACAACAGGAAAACAGTGAAGGGTTTAAAACATGAGGCTGGCCCAGACATTTAGAATTCCTCTGGCTGCAGTGTGAGAAGTGGGTGGAAGGAAGAAAGAGAAGAGTTAGAAATCTGTGGCAGTAATTCAAAGGATAGAAGGGAGTGCTAGAGCTACGACAAAGGCAATGAGGATGGAATTCATTAACTCCCAAGTACCATTCAGTGCCACCAACCACAGGTCAGGCAGCCCTTTTCCTGTGCTTTTCAGGCTTACCTGCCCCAATTCGGTTCTTGGCACCCTGTGGCAGGATGCACTCTTTTATGCAGAGTTTTGCAGCTTCTGGATTCCTTTGTATCTCTAATGAAAGAAAC
>NW_007787167.1:0-259 GCF_000696425.1 Galeopterus variegatus
AGGGCCAAGTCTGCAGAGGTCCAGCGTCCAGCTAACCCTCCAGATACGAGCAGAGGTGGTGCCAAAGAGGAGGCGCTGCCTCCCCTCCTGTCATCCCCCACCTGCTTTCTGAATTCAGACCTCCCTGAGACCCGGGAGATGGCAGAGCCACAAGAGAGAAGCAACTGTGTCCTCATGTGAGGGACGCACCTCCAAAAGGGAGAGGTTTAACACAGTGGGGAAATTTCTGTGTCTACATGTGCTTGGGGCCAACTTGAAT
>NW_007787167.1:2045-2539 GCF_000696425.1 Galeopterus variegatus
TCTGGAGCATGCTAGGCCTGCAGTGAGCCAGCCACTCACTGCCCCACACGGCCCTGGGCATGCAGTGCCTCCCTCACTTTTTGCACCCACTCTTTCCCCATCTGTAAGGAAGCGTTGATGGACATCCTGTCAGCACAGATGGACGTGCAGGGGGACAAAGGGTAACAGTACTTAGCAAGATGGTCAGCAGGTCTAAAGAACTCAACAACAGCTGATCATTTAGATCATTGCAGTCCCACAGAGAATAATGCAGAAGCACATCCTTAGTTTATCCCTATAGTTTAAAATAGGGAAACTTAAAATAAAAAAGATATCTAAATGCCCAGCAGCAGAGGCTAAGTAGATTGCAGTCCATGGTTTTGTGGAGACATTAGGCAGCCATTGAAATCATGCTTATGGAGAGTTCTGCCTTCCAGACACACTAAGGTGGGGGTTGGGACTCCAGGGCTACGGGGGGTGGGGCTGCCAGGAGCCCTCATCAGACAACTGAACCT
>NW_007787168.1:0-430 GCF_000696425.1 Galeopterus variegatus
ACTTTTTAGTCAAACTATCTGGAGTGCAGTTTTCAGTCACTAACAACTGTTGAGCTCTTTTACTTGCCCATAATCCTGCCGACTGGGCCAATTGTCCACCTAGGGCTGGGTCTAGAGCTCACAGCCCCCTCAAACCCATTCACAGATTGGTTCACAAACCCTTCACATGCCTGGCTGGGTCCCCAGACCCATCACATGCAGGTCTATGAGCTAGGTAACCAGCAAACAGAACCTTGGAAGCCATAGGTTGGAAACCATGGCTACACACAGCACGCCTGCCCAAGGCAGACACCAGACAAGCTGCAGCACCACACATGTGCACTAACTCCAACCACACACACACAATTTTCTTACAAAGAATGTGCCACTCCACCCCCAACCGTACCTAAGGTGAGGGGGCCTGATTAAATTATTCTATTTTCCCAACCAC
>NW_007787168.1:2332-2539 GCF_000696425.1 Galeopterus variegatus
AGTAAAAACTACACAGGGATTAAATGTGATGCGTAATGAAAGATAATTTCATGTGACACAATATCAGAACTAAAGAATAGATAATACGGTGTGACGGAAGTTGCCTGGATTAGTAGACTTGGTTGTAAATATTATCCTTAGTCTACCACCAGCCACTTTAGGGATATTGACAGGTGAGTCACTCAGTATCTCCAAACCTCTAAATTA
>NW_007787169.1:0-298 GCF_000696425.1 Galeopterus variegatus
TATTTTGATGGACATTCCATTGAATCTGCAGATCATTTTGGGCATTATGGACAATTCCAGTGTTAATTCTTCCAATCCATGAGCATGGAATATCCTCCCATATTTTCATGTCCTCTTAAATTCCTCTCAGCAGTGATTTGTAATTCTCATTGTAGAGATCTTTCAACTCCTTGGTTAAATTTATTTCTAGGGGTCTCATTTTTTTTGGTGACATTCTTTCATAATTCCTTTTTCTGTTAGTTCATTTTTGGAGTATAAAAATTCTACTAGTTTTTGTGTGTTGATTTTCTATCCTGCA
>NW_007787169.1:2336-2539 GCF_000696425.1 Galeopterus variegatus
TTCTATTTCTTCATTTTTAAAAAAAATTTTGTTCATACAACATTTTCTTGACTTTCTTCACTTCTTCCTTAACTTCTTCAGTCATCTTTAAGACAGTTGTTTTAAAGCCTTTTTCTAGTTGATCTTCCATCAGGTCTTTTATAGGGACAGGTTCTTTTGACTTATGTTTTCTATGAATGAGTCATACTTTCTGTGATGCAAGT
>NW_007787170.1:0-2539 GCF_000696425.1 Galeopterus variegatus
CTCACACGGGGCACCACTCTATTGGGTCGGCCGCCGATCCAAACAGCCCTAGCCTCATTATCAGTCTTTCCCTAGGTGTCCCTTTTGGTGGGCGAGCGGATTGCCCAGATTCCTCTTTCCCTCCGGTCCCTGTTGGAAGGAGACGGGGAGGGGAGGAGAGCCGCGAAGAGAGGTGAGCACAGCCGCCAGCCCCAACCAGCCCGTTAAAGGACACTCAGACACGGTGGGGGTTCTGTGGAGCAGTTCCGTTTATTATCTCACAAGCACTTGCTTTTAAAGGCAAATAGGGAAGGGAGGTTTTTACATCCTCCAATCACCTTAAAGGTTACGAGAGCATGCATCCTGTCTCAATGCCTAGCTATTGCAATCACGCAGTGTTCACGAGGGCGGAACTAGCTATTGCAATCACGCAGTGTCACGCAGTGTTCACGAGGGCGGAAGCGCATATTTGGCCAATAAGGGCTAAGGCAAGGTTCCCGCAGACACTCCCACCCTACTTCCTCCCAGTGCCATCTTAGGTGGCCACATTAAATACGCCCTTGTGGGCGCATAATAGCGCCACTTGTAATGTCACTTAAGGTGGTGTTAGTTTTGAAGGGCCTGACACCTTTTCTAATTTAAAGGATTGCCATCCTTATCAAATTTAGATTTACAATCTGTCTTCCAGTGGTAGCCCTTTTTGCATCTTGGGCATGGGGTGGTGGGAGGTTTTCAGCCTTGTGGTTTTGAATTATTTGGGGGACAGCTATTTTTAAAGTGTTCCTGTTCCCCACAGCCAAAGCAATAGCCTGTTTTATTATCAGAGAACGTTTCCAGGGGAGGTCATGGTATTAAAGGCCTTAGTCATTGCCTCGGTGAGGGCGTCAGTTTGGGCTTGGAGGGCAGTAGCAATGGTGCGGACCTGATGGCCTTGGGTCCCCACATCCCTAGAGGTGATAATCCACCTTTCTACGGAGCGGTCCTTTTGACCCACACAGGCCAATTTGTGATCTGACGTCATTCCCTCCCATACCAGCATTTTAACAAACTGGTCTCTTACGGGCCCTAGGGGGAATTTCCTTTGTATGTTTTTTTCTACCCTATCCACGAAGGAAGGGAGGTCCTCATTGTTTCTCTGGGTGATGCCTGATGTGGGGGGCTCTGTAGGGCCCTCCACAAGTTTTTTCCAAGCCACTAAGTAGATAGCCCTAACCTGGTCTTGATATGGAGCAGGGATAGCAGCTTGCTGAATTCCTGTGCTGTATTGGTCTGCCGTTCCAGATACCATCCCAAAGATTATTGGGATAACTGGGTTAGCGGCCTGATTCCTCTCTGCCTGAGCATGGCATTCTTCTTTTAAAAAGGCGCAAAATTTAATATACTGGGGACCTGAGAGTACTGCCCTACACAGCATTTTCCAACCCTGGGTGGTGCAGGGTTGGTGTGCTAATCCCTGGAGGATGGTTTCCGCCCATGGGGAATTTGGACCATCTTCGGCCATAGCCTTTTTTGGCTCTTTTAGGTCTGTAGCCTCCCAGGGGTACCAGGGCACTGGTCTGTTCCCCCCGGGGTTGACATTGACAGGAAAAGCCTGGGGTTGGTAAGGAAAGGGTAGTGGAGTTTCCCAGGGATTCCCCATTGGCTCATGCTGTTTATAGTTAACATTAATGGGGAAAGCTTGAGGCTGGTGGTGAAAGGGCAGGGGAGCCTCCCAGGGATCATTTAGTTGTAATTTGTGTTGCCAACTGGCTGTTACTTGTTTATTGTTTGTGGTTCCCTCCTGTAAGATTTTAGTGAGAGGAGGGAGGGGAGGGTAAAGGCCCTCCCCTTGGGGCTTACACTGGAGAAAGTCCCGGTCCTTTTGTGACCTCCCACGTTCCTCTGGTGGGTCCGTGGAACTATTTGTTGGCTGAAAGGTATCCTGGGCATGACCTTGTGAAGAGATGGTTAGACTGCCCTTAATACGCTCCATTTCAAACTTTTCCCATTGCTCTTCTAAGTCTGGGGAGGTAGGGGTATGGCTATCACCTTTGTGGCCTTGCGAGAAGCAAAACTTAAGGGCTGAAATAATAGGGTAAAACCATAAGGTGGGTCCTCCATGCAGCGAAACTCACACTGCTGGGCAAGGGTTTGTATGTGGTCCCACATGTCCCAAGAAAACAAGTTGGCTGAGACAATCCAGGGAGCCAGGGCTAGAATGGTTTCCCAGGTCTTGGCAGCCATACTGTCAGAAATCTCAAGTCCTTTACTCTTTTTTTAAAATCTATTTTTTTTTTAATTTTATTTTGTCAATATACAATGTGGTTGATTATTGTGGCCCATTACCAAAACCTCCCTCCCTCCCTCCTCCCTCTCCCCCTCCCACCCAACAATGTCCTTTCTGTTTGCTTGTTGTGTCAACTTCAAGGAATTGTAATTGTTGTGTCTTCTTCCCCCGCCAAGTTTTCTGTGTGTGTCTGTGTGTGTGTGTGAATTTATTTATTTATTTTTAGCTCCCACAAGTGAGAACATGTGGCATTTCTCTTTCTGTGCCTGACTTGTTTCACTTAATATAATTCTC
>NW_007787171.1:0-2539 GCF_000696425.1 Galeopterus variegatus
GGGTGATGGCAGCTGCTAGGGAAAATATTGGTATTCTCTTGCAGCAACATGGATAGAACTGGAGACAATCATGTTAAGTAAAGTGAACCTGGCACAGAAAGACATATACCACATGATCTCATTCATACGTGGAGTATGTGAAGTCTAAAAATAAAGGGGTGGTTGATACTCTTATTTAAGTAGAGAGTAGAATAATGGTTACAAGAGGCTGGGAAGGGAAGTGGGTAGAGGGAGGGGAAGAAGTGGATTAACAGGTACAAAGTCACAGGTATATAGGAAGAATAACTTCTGGTGTTCTAGACTGACTATAGCTAATAATATTGTATTGTGTATTTTTAAATAGCTAGAGAAGAGGATCTTCAAGATAATCACCAAAATGGAAGGTAAGTGTTTAGGTGATGGATATGCTATCTACCCTAGGTAAATCATTGTACAATATGAGTATATGAATGTATTAAAACAACACATTGTATTCCACAAATATGTATAATTAAAAATGAATTTTTAAAAATGAGGGCATTTGAGTCAGATGTGTTAAACAAATATTTTTAGCTCTTGCAATTTGTAACTTATGTGACTTTGGAGAAGGTATTTATATCTATATCTGTATCTATATCTATACATACACAGTGACACTATTCAATCCTAAATTTTCACCTCCATAAAATGAAAATAAGTTAATACCATGGAGTAATTAAAGAAATTGTGTATGTAAAGTAGTAGCACACTGTCTAATTCTCTGTAACTAATTGCTATAATTGTTTTTATTACTACCTATTTCAATTTTTTTGAGTTTGACACCAAAAACACAGTCAACAAAGGCAAAAATAAACAAGGGGGACTACCCTAACTAAAAAGTTTTTTCACAGCAAGGAAAACATTTAACAAAATAAAAAGTCAACTTCCAAAATGGGAGAAAATATCTGTAAGCTATATATCAGATAAGGGGTTAATATTCAAAATATATAAGGAACTCATAGAACTCAGTAGCAAAAATCAAATAATCAAATTGAAAAATAGGCAAATGACTGAATAGACATTTTTCCAGAGAAAACACACAAATGGCCGACAGGTGCTCAAATTCGTAATCCTTAAGAAAATGCAAATCAAAACCACAATACCACGTAACACCTGTTAAAATGGCCATTATCAAAAAGTCAGAAAATAACAGGTGTTGGCCAGGATGTGCAGAAACTGGAACAATTGTAAACTATTGGTGAGAATGTAAATTAATGCAGCCATTACAGAAAATAGTAAAAAAGTTTCTCAAATAAATAAAAAATAGAACTACCATATTATTCAGCGATCTCACTACTGGGTATGTATATTCAAAGGAAATAAAATCACTGATTCTAAGAAATATATGCACTCCCATGTTCACTGTAGCATTATTTACAATAGCCAATATATGCAAACAACCTAAGTGTTTATTGACAGATGAATTGATAAGAAATATGTGGTGTGTGTATATATATGTGTGTGTATACATGTATTTACAAGTATATATGTGTGTGCATTTGTATATATATATACACATAATGCAATATTATTCAGCCTTAATAAGGAAATTCTTTCATTTGAAACAATATGGATGAAACAGGACATTATGCGAGGTGAAATAAGCAGGCACGGAAAAACAAATACTGCATCATCTCACTTACATATGGAATCTTAAAAAACAGTCGAAGTCATCGTGACAGAGAGTAGGATAGTGATTATCAGGCACTGAGGGTGGGGAAATAGGGAGATACTGATCAATAGGTGTAAACCTTCACCTATCAGACAAATAAGGACTGGAGACCTAATGTGCAGCATGGTAACTATAGTTAATAAAGTATTATGTATTTAAAATTTGTGAAAATAGTAGATTTGAAGTGTTCCAATCACACATACAGAAAGATAACTATGAGAGATGAGTATGTTAATTAGCTTGATTGCAGTAATTATTTCACAGTATATGTATATCAAAACATCACACTATGTATGCTGTAAATATATTAAATTTTTATTTGTCAATCACACCTGAATAAAGATGGAAATATATGTTACATTTTTTGAAACATGACATGCTTTTCCGAAAGAAACAGTTTCTTGGGTTTTTTAATTTGCATTGTGTTTTGATAAGTTTTATAGAAACTAGACTTGGAAAGTAAAGTAATAGTAAATAATAATAATAGTAAGTAGATAATAATGGTAATAGAAAGTAAAGTAATAGTCTCTATACATTTATCTCAGATAATTTTATTTCTTTTTAGTGTATATATAGTTCATTTCTTTTGAAAAGAGATGTAACATTTTGGATAACGCTTTTCCTCTAACAGACACATGTAAAAATATATGTATATACATATACGTTTCTCTAATATAATTATAGATTTTAAGTGTTCAGCTTAAGTTTTGATAATTGCATTCACCTACACAGCTACCACCCCAAATAAAATAAAATCTATTTCCTCTTCATCAAAAAGGTCCTTCACATGTTTGTAGTTGGCAATCTTTCTAATCACTCTTTGATTTGTATCATTCTACATTAGTTTGG
>NW_007787172.1:0-652 GCF_000696425.1 Galeopterus variegatus
CCTTTACATCTCCCAGCACTGAGTACATGCTTCATCAGTTTTTGCTGAATCTTACAGATCCTTGGCCCAGACAGGGTTTTGCAGAGGGTATCTCTGCTGGCAGAGGGCAGATGAGTGTTCTGAATGCGGGGAGATGCCAGCAGAAAATATTCACGACAACCGCCTACTGGAAATCTTGTTGCCTTATGCTGATTCTCATGAAAAGAATGTAGGCTCACTTCATTTTAATTAAAAAATACAGCAGCTGATCTTCAGGCTTCAGTTTTATTTTAATAGTTCCATTTAAATGTCCCATTATAATGTATTCATTCAATCTCCTGTTGTTGGACATCTAGATGGTTTCCAGCTTCTCAGTAGTATAAGTAACTGAGCATTTGTGTTCACTTGCCCAGTGTCCCTCTAGAGAAGCTGCACTGACCCCCTCCGTCAGCACTGTGCTCTGTGTGACCGGGCAAGGGAGCTCGGAAGTTGAAATCTGCGGTGAAAACCGGGACTGCCGCTGCCATGTGCGGTGTCGCGACAAATGCGCACAACTCCTTCTAAAACGAATAAGTACACAATTTGTTTTAAGAATGTATTACAGAATAAACAGGTCCACGCGAGGTGTGGTGAGTCATCAGTAGCCACCGAGAACAATGGCGAGGGGACAGCT
>NW_007787172.1:1489-2539 GCF_000696425.1 Galeopterus variegatus
CTGCCTCTGCAGCGCCGGGGACGTCCGCGACACCACGGGGACCCTCCTGCCTCTGCAGCGCCGGGGACGTCCACGGAGGGCCGGGCGCGGCGCCCTCGTCGCCGGAGGCTGCGGCCCCTGCCCCTCCGCGGACGACGGAATGCAGGAAGATACAAAGCACGGTTCGTTTTCCGGTCATGGTACAGCGGCCGCGTGGGGTTTCGTGACAAGAAGGTAGCACAATCTTGCAACCGTGTCACTTCTTGAGCTCTGCAGTTGCAATTGCTGCAGTCTTAGGACGGGATCTCTTTCGGTGTTGCCGCGCCCCTGCCCTCCACTCTACCACCACAGGGGTGGGGCAGACAGGGAGCCCCGGGGCCGAGCAAGAAGCCCATCCTGAGGACGTGAGGCTGACCACGTGAATCAGGACACCGTCACATCCACTGGAGGCAGGAGAGCACAATGGCAGATCCCGGTAGCATTGGGTGGCGAAGATCACGCAGGCCCTGGGAGGAGATGGCACGCAGTCTGCAGAGGGGCTGAGGTTACACTTTGGGTGTCAGGGCCGGAGTGTGTAGGGTAAAGGACACTGCTGTTCCCCCTCGCTGCCCCCATCCTCAGGTGCAGTTGACCGCAACAGCATCTAACCCACATGAGCCTTATTGGTCCACACACGTGGACTAACTCAGGGCTCTGAACTTGTCATATGTCTGAGGTGATTGAGAGTCACCAAAAACAGTATGTTAGCCCCACCCTGGTGGCCCAGTCTCCCAAGATTCTCTGAGAGAAATGCATGCCAGTAAGTCATTGCAATCTACTCACCGCCCTCCTGGAAGTGCAGTGGCCATGCGACCCCGGAACTACCTCACAGTCAGAGTGTCCTCTGCCACCCCCTTCCCAACCCTCCACCTTGGGCCAGCTCTTCAGGATGGGAGCTGTACTGGGGGTAGGAAGTAGAGGGCCTGAGTGTGCTCTCAAGGAGTGAAATGGGTCCTGAGAACCCTCGAGAACCCGTTGTGGGCCTGGGGTGCTCTCAGTTGGCCAGGCCACAGTGGGAGATGTAGAAAATGC
>NW_007787173.1:0-2538 GCF_000696425.1 Galeopterus variegatus
GCAATAGATACTAAACTTGGGCATGTTACTAATAAAACCAGAGCAACAGACTTCATTTTAAAAGAAATTATTTAGGCTTCTCCAACCACAGACTCCAACCACCATGGTAAATATCTCATAAGTTCACACCTTTGAACGTTCAGGAAACTGAGGAAGATAGTGCAGGTGGTTTACTCTCCTTGTTACTACTCTAAGTACAAATCCTACCAAAATGCATGAATTTCCAGATCAATTTTCTCTAGTCTACAAAATGTGTTTATATGCATATTTTAAAGGTGAAAGAGATTTTTAAAGATATCCCACCACTCATCTAATGCATATTTTCCACTCTGCCTCTGCCAATTATACAAAACCTTTAGAAACAGGGATCTCACTTCTTCCAAAAGCAACCTCATCCTGTACACCATGGAGAATGAGGAAGACCTGTCTTTCATCTATCCTTAGTGACTTCCACCTAGTAATCCTTTAATTTCCATTGGAGCCATAGAAAAAAAATCCAACTTATTTTTCATATTACAGCCCTTAAAATATTTGATGACAGTTTTCATTCCTCCCATCACAAGTTTTCTTCTTCTTCTCTCCCCCCGACCCCCACCGTGTCTTTAGTTTTTCTCATATACCACAGTCCTAATTCCATTCACTGTGAAGAGTAGTGTTGTCTAGGCCTTTGAGCAGGGGCTTTCAATCAGAAAAACCTGGGTTCTAATCTTATATCTGCCCTGAATGTATATGACCTTGAGCAAGTAAAGTCTCTAAGCTTCAGTCTTCTAATCTATAAAAAAAAAAAAAAAAAAAAAAAAAAAAAAAATTCTGTTTTTTTTAGTGACTTCCACCCAGTAATCCTTTAATTTCCATTGGAGCCATAAAAAAAAAATCCAACTTATTTTTCATATTACAGCCCTTAAAATATTTGATGACAGTTTTCATTCCTCCCATCACAAGTTTTCTTCTTCTTCTCTCCCCCCGACCCCCACCGTGTCTTTAGTTTTTCTCATATACCACAGTCCTAATTCCATTCACTGTGAAGAGTAGTGTTGTCTAGGCCTTTGAGCAGGGGCTTTCAATCAGAAAAACCTGGGTTCTAATCTTATATCTGCCCTGAATGTATATGACCTTGAGCAAGTAAAGTCTCTAAGCTTCAGTCTTCTAATCTATAAAAAAAAAAAATGGAAGTAACAATATTTACCTCCTAATGATGTAATATGGGTAAAGACCGATCTAGGTGCCTGAAATGAAATAGATACCAAGAAAATGCCGCATCACTACTGTGGTGGTAGAGTATAAAAGCAGTTAGTCTGCTTTCTGAAAAGGGAGGGATATGTGCAAGTCGCAATATACTATTTCAAGCATGATCTGACAGCACTGAGCAATGTGTTAATCATTGACCATTGGGCAGAGCCTTCATGAGTGGCAGATCTCTGTCACTTCTTTACTCACCCCTCCATCATGCAAAAACTGTTAATTTCTGTGAAGACCACAGAGCCATGTCATCCTCTGCAACTATTCATGTCTGGCCCCAAGCAAAAATATAAATAAAGAAAATACTGGACTATGCTTTTAATTCCAAAGACTCTCCTTAAGGCCCTAAGTGGAAAATGGCAGAGTGCTTTCTCTATCATGAAGATGGAAGGGAAGAGAGAATAATAAAGTGTCTGACTTGCTGGAGCTATTTCCAGAAATTTAGGTTGTGCCCAGATGCCAAAACAACCCAAAAACAAGATTCTGGCTATCCAAGATGTAGCAGTTACAGATAAGACAGCAGTGCTAATGACAACTGGACACACATTTATTTGGATGTCAATATTTAGATGTCAGGGGAAATCTGAAGAAGAACTCCTAGGTATCTTTGGAAAAATAACCAGTTTGAATTGAACTTAGTTCAATGTTTTAAAAATGTTTCAATAATAATAGTGACCAATCAACCAAATGAATGGACATGTCCAGGGATTATTTTCACATGTTATGGATAAGACTTCTCAGGTCTCTGAGCTTTGGAATAAGGAAACACAGCAAAGATGACAAAGCTAAAAGCATGACTGTTTGATTATGGAAAACATCAGAAATATATAAACTGTGAACTGAAGCATTTTTAAATATAATGGGATTTTTTGGCAGAAAAATTTGAAAACACAAAAAGACAGAAAGAACACTAAAAAAATCTCCAGTAACACTACCACCAGAGGTAATTGCCATCAAAAATCTCTGTAGAAAGACAAAACCACATGTTCTGATTTACTTGTAGAATCTAAAACAATCGAACTCATAGAAGCAGATAGTAGAATGGTGGTTACCAGAGGCTGGGGATAGAAGGAATGGGCAGATGTTGGTCAAAGGGTACAAATTTGCAGTTAGACAGGAGGAATAAATGATAAGTATTTCAGATGATGGATATGTTAATTCCCTTGGTTCAATCATTCCACACTGTGTATGCAGATCATAACAACACTGTGTACCACATAATTATATATGATTAAACATTTTCAAAAAAAGATAAAAATTTTGACAAAGAAACAATCTAGCAAAAATAAACAAATATAT
>NW_007787174.1:0-2538 GCF_000696425.1 Galeopterus variegatus
AGTAAATCTAGTATGTTCAGGAATTTGCAATTACTAAACAAAATCCGGTTTGCCAAAGACTCACCAACTATCCCTTCTTCCCACAGTTCAGACTAGAATACTGATTTTTAATCCAAGTCCACGCAGTCTTCAGAGGGTCCAATTAACTCCTGAAATAAAATGAACAAATGCATACTGAGGTACATTTTTCTAAAGAGAAAATACATAGATTTCATCAGATTTTATCTCAAAGGGGTATGTATCAACAACCCCCCCCAAAAAGCTATATAAGAATCATTAGGGGCCAGCCCGGTGGTGCACTGCTGCAGTGCGCCGCTTGGGAAGTGTGGCGGTGCTCCCGCCGAGGGTTCGGATCCCACATACAGACCCCCCCCAAAAAGCTATATAAGAATCATTAGGGGCCAGCCCGGTGGTGCACTGCTGCAGTGCGCCGCTTGGGAAGTGTGGCGGCGCTCCCGCCGAGGGTTCGGATCCCACATACAGACCGGCCGCTCACTGGCTGAGCGAGGTGCGGGAGCAACACCGAGGGTTGCGATCCGTTGCCGGTCACGAAAAAGGAGACAAAAAGGAAAAAAAAAAAATCATTAGACTGGACGTGGCTGCTAGCAAAAATGCAAAAATATTTAATTATGAAAAAAAAAAAAAATCATTAGACTGGACGTGGCTGCTAGCAAAAATGCAAAAATATTTAATTATACTAGACAGAACTTCACAAAAATACTACTGCTAAGACTAAAACATTTACAATTTCTTTCTTGGGCTCTTTATGCTCTACTCAGTATAAATTAATTCAGTTTGCCCAACTAAAAAATTTTAAAAACATTAGTTTTTGCCCATCAAATTAGCAATAAAACATAGCAGCATGTCCTCTCAGGCAATACCTAGTGGTACTCTATACTGAAACAACTTTCTGAAAAGAATTGTAGCCATAATGAAAACCTTTCAAGTGTTTGTACTCAGACCAATAATTACACTCCCAAGATTTTATTTAAAGAAATACTCAGGAATGTGGAAAAACATTCATGCATAAAAAATTTTCAATAACGTGAGAATGATTCAACCTAATCATATACATAATAATGTGTAGCCATTTAAAGTTTCTAATGACATGAAGGAATAGGTGTTTTAGGATATGTTTAAGTGAAGAAAATAAAATAAAATATATAGATGTTCAACTATGCTAAAAATATAAGAAAAAACTATAAGGAAAGGAACAAAAAGGTCACTATGTCTTTCTACTTTTTCTGTACTTTCCACATTTTCTACAATAATTATGAATTACATTTATAATCAGAAAAAAATATCATTTACAATGAAGTTGGATGTCTGCCTGATTGTCATATTAGACAAAGATAAAGCTTAGGCAACAAACAAAACTAAGAGAAAAAGAAAGAATTTGATAAGCTTTGAGAAAAGTGTGGTTAAAAGAAAGAGAAATCACTACCCCTAGGAAGTGAGCCGTCCAAAAGTTCATGCGTTTCTAGGGAACACAGTCAAATTCTAAAATAAAAACTATTCTATATGATGATTTTGCTATCAAGGTCTGCAGCTCTGTGAATTCATCAGTACCAAGCAGAGAAGCACTTTTTTAAAAAGGGAGGAGAGTATTTAAAAAATACTGAAAACCCTCTGAATAGCATCTTTTAAGTTAACTAACAGGCTGATAAAAGACTGCAAGTGAAAAGAATGTTTGAGATTATCTAAACTCAACATGCTCATTTTATAAGAGTTATTTGCTCAGCTAATTCCGAACAGAAAAGGAATTTTAAAAACCCTTTTATTTGCCAAGTTCAGGCAGTTTTGCTAAAGAATTACAACTTACTGACAAAACAGTAGCATTCAAAACATTACTAATACTCATTTTTACGGTTTTTAAAGATGAATTATGAATATTTAATTCAACCGGGAAAGGTCAGAAGTTGGATGCACCATGGTGTAGCAGAATCCTGTAAACACACTTCTATTAAAGAACCTTCTGTATTCAAGTTACCGTGTTTGGCACTGTGCAAGAAATATTAGAACAGAATTAAGATGGGCTTAAAAATAGCCAACATCAACGATTTCTTCTTCCAAAAAAGGTTTGGAAAACCAGGAGAATAGAATGGAAAGGCCATAGAGTTTGGAGACCCAGATCTCTCATTGATTTTGTCAATCTTTCTGAGCTTCAATTTCTCCATCTGTAAAATGAGGTTGAAGCCATTCAGGGGCATTACTGAGAATTAAATGAGTTAATGTTAAAGCATGAACCCTAGCATAAAATGGCTGCTCATTTAGTTTCCCTCTGCCCTTAAATTCACAAGAGAGCTAGCCAATTTCTGCAATATCAAAATCAACAGTGGTATGGTTTCTGTTTTAAAACTGGATTTTTGGGCCGGCCCGGTGGCGCACTGGAGAGTGCGCCGCTTGGGAGTGCGGCGGCGCTCCCACCGTGGGTTCAGATCCCATGTGGAGACCAGTTCCCGCTCACTGGCTGAGAGCAGTGCGGGCACGACACCGAGGGTTGCGATCCTGTTACCGGTCAGTAAAAAAGACAAAAAG
>NW_007787175.1:0-2538 GCF_000696425.1 Galeopterus variegatus
AATTGGATTTCCCACCCTCTTAACGCTGCTACAATGCAGATCAAGTCTCCAACACATGAACTTTTGGGGAACACCTTCAACCCACAGCAAGAGCATAGGTGTAACAGTATATGAAGTATAAAACAGTGATAAAAGTCTTAAAACAGTTTTAAATAGAGAATGATAGAGAGAGTGATGAGGACACAGTAGGATTTCCAGGCAGCAGCCCAGAGGAAACTCTGTGGCTGGAAACCACGAGCTTTTATAGGTTCTAATCTAAAAGTGTGTGTGCTTTTCTCCAACAGTGCACCAATCTGAGAACAGAGGGAGAGGATTTGGAGACTTTGCTTATCCAGACATAGAGTTTCCTATTGAGGGCTGTGTAAGACCATGTAAGGCAGAGAGTTGATAGGGTGACAACTGGGGCCGAGCCTGTGGCGCACTCGGGAGAGTGTGGCGCTGGGAGCACAGCAGCGCTCCTGCTGCAGGTTCAGATCCTATATAGGGATGGCCGGTGCGCTCACTGGCTGAGCGCGGTGCGGCCGTGGTGCACTTGGGAGAGTGTGGCGCTGGGAGCACAGCAGCGCTCCCGCTGCAGGTTCAGATCCTATATAGGGACGGCCGGTGCGCTCACTGGCTGAGCGCGGTGCGGCCGGTCTCAAAAAGGACAAAAAAAACAAAAAAAGGGTGACAACTGAATGGCCATCAATGTTGTAATAAGGAGTTCAAATGGATAGAGAATTAAGTCAAGCTAGGAGGGGGTGGATGGGAGCAAGGAAAGAGACAATGGACTGGGCACCTCAGTAAGGTTTAAAATGATTGTGGTGGGAGGAAGGGAGCGAGAGAGCTGGGAATATGAAAGATCGTGGTTTGAGAGTGAGATATTACACTTACAAACTATACTAACTAAATGTAACATGCCTTCCTGGATTGTACCACAGAACAGATAAAGGACATCTGTGGAAAAATTGGTGGAATACAAAGTCAGAAGTTTAATTAATAATAACGTACCAATGTTCTTTTTTTAGTTTTGGCAAATGCACCATGGATACATAAGATGTTAACACTAGAGAAATTGGGCAAAAGGTATATGGGAGCTCTCTGTTCTATCTTTGCAACATTTTTGTAAATCTGAAATTGTTCCAAAATAAAGATTACTTTAAAACACTTTTTGAAAAATTCACATGGAGTAAATGACTACAAACAGATAGGCAAATACATCCCAACCTGGTAACACAATTTGGGGTTATCCTTTGTTTCCCCATTTGAATCTTTCACAAACTTTGGAGTCTGACCATGTTCTTATGAGTCATAATGCCCAGCCTATCGATGGTTTTTCCCATCACTTGTTTCTTCATGGATCAGGCAGAACTTTTCTAAACTTCTAGAATTACCATTGGCAGTAGTGGCAGTGGCTTTGCAAGAAGATCTCCAGTGGTCTTTACTTCTGTTTTGCAGTCTGTGCATCTTTGTGTAGTCAATTCTCAACTGAATGGGAGTTGTGATTATTTAAATTCTACAGAAGTTATGACTATATCATAAAAGGCATTGCGGCTTCCACCTGTTCTTCTGCTAAATCACTTTCCCTAGGGTAAACCAGACACTGTTCTTTAAGGGTACTGAGACAGCCCGGTGGAGAGAAATGGATGTCCCAGATCTGTAGCCAGCACCTATTTCACAGCAATGTCAGAAGACACCTTGAAGATGGATCCTCCAGCTCTAGTCAAACCTTCAGATGACTTCAACCCCAGCCAGCATCTACCTAGAGCTTCATGCAAGACTGATCCAGAGTTTTCCTACCAACCTGCTCCTAAATTCTTGACAATGAGAAGCCATGAGAAGTAATGAATGATTACCGTTGTTCTAAGACATGAATTTTAAGGGAGTTTGTTACACAAAAGTAGGCAATTGGTAAAGACTTTGGTACATAATAAGAAGGGCTGCAATAACAAAAATCCTAAAACACAAGGGATTGGCATTGGGATCCAGCAATGGGCATAAGCAGGGAAAGTACCTGGAAAAGAGTGTTAATGAAATCCTAAAGGGCACTGAAGAGAGTGTTAGCCTATTGCCCTCAAAAAGGCTGTCAGAGAGAGGCTGGCATAATCTGAAGAAAATGGAGGAAAAGGGTCCCATTTATAAAGTTATAAAATGGCAGAAAGTTAAGAAACACTAATTCCTATGTAAGATGGAAGATAGAAAAGAACGTACCTATTAACTGGGTGTCAGGCTGGATCATAGACCCCTATGCCCCGTCCTGTGCAGGTCCTGAGCCAGGTGAGCAAAAGAAAAACCGAGTATCTGCCGGCAAAGTGAGCATGCTTTATTCCAGACACAAGCTCTGCTGCTAGCAGTTCAGAGCTGCTGCCTTCCACACCGAAGGACACAATAGCAGCCACAAGCCAAGGTGTGCACAGGCGTGCATGCGCACTAACTCTCCTCTTACGTAACCTGTTCACGACGGATGTGCTGAATCATACCCTGCCGCATCTGAGGCGAGAGGGCCTGACTAAACTAACTCCATTTTCCTCACACTGGGTGATCTATATAAAAAGATCT
>NW_007787176.1:0-748 GCF_000696425.1 Galeopterus variegatus
CTGCCTGACTTCCTTTCTTCCTTCCTTCCTCTCTTTTAATTAGGTCAAATGTACAAATAAAGAGAAATCCATAATCAAAATGACAGCCTGTATTTTTATTCGATCCAGTGGGAAAGTATTGTGGATATCATTGGATGGTAATAGAATGCTGTTCTTGATATTGTATCATAGCATTTCATGACACTTTATTTGGAGAAAAACGATGTCTTAAAACTAGAGTATAAGTTTTTCAAATAACAGGAAGAAATACATTAGGAGAAATGCATATAAAAACTATGCATGGATTCCCTACGCATGGTCAGGGTGGTCCTAACCATCTCTACAGTGTCCATTAGTCCATACACGGTTGAATATCAAAACTAAATAACTTTTCAAAACCTTGCTTTGAACTGAATTACAACATCACTAACTTCCCACATGGTACCTTTTCCTCAAATGAATATCACATAAACACCTTAAAGTTAATGCTCTTAATAGTAATTATTAAATTTCCTTCAATACTTTCTTTGTCTTTATTGACTATTTCAATTTTTAGCAATACTATTATCTAGTTGCTCAAGTGTGAAGTTGGACATCTTAGCCTAATAAATAAAGTACTGACATTTTTTAAAATAAAATTTATCTCCAACATCTATACATATTTTTTAATATCAGTGACTTCCTTTAATTTTCCATCTAAATTTCTGTAATAACTTTCTAACTAACCACTTAGAATTCAGTCCTCTATTCTTTCAATCCACCCTATATA
>NW_007787176.1:1879-2537 GCF_000696425.1 Galeopterus variegatus
GGAGCAATTTAGTTAGAGTGACAAATGCAGACGAAGATAATGAAACAAACACAAACAGGATTTTGCAAGAACCAATGGTGAAAATGTGCCATTGAAAAAGTAGGGAAATTAACACAATACTCTGTGTTCAAGATACAATTTCAGGAGAGAGGAAAAGAGGGAGAGGAGGGACGGGGTGGTGCAGACAAGCAGAGAGATAGAGAAAGATTGTGAGACAGAGAGAGAGAGAGGGAGACTGGTTAGAAAAGTTACTTAAGAGACAAAACACAGCTAACATTAAACTTTCCGTCTAATCCATACTTTTCCACAAATATGATTTTTTTCATTATGAACATTTTATTCTGGGAAAGTGTAATGCCAAAAATAATGTGGTTTGTTAATTTGATGGTGTTACAAATAGGAGTACGTTAAGTAATTTTGGAAAATGTTAATATTTCCATGTTTATTCCTCATTATATATCATATATTTCTAGATAATCATGAACTTTGAGATAGTTAAAGAAATTATCATTTTAAAGCAGATTTGTAACTTTATTCTTATTAATGGAACTGGAAATTACATTTTTAAAAAATACCCCCCAATTTATTTATTTTTGCAAAAATTTTATGGATATTGGAGTTTTTTATACCTTAAATCAATTTTTAAAACTTTTTTTTT
>NW_007787177.1:0-292 GCF_000696425.1 Galeopterus variegatus
TGCCAGGGCATGAGCCACACCACACACCGTTGAACTGTTTGTAAATGGATTTGTTTTTATTATTTAAAACATCAATTTGGTACAACTATATGATGAAAAGCAATTACTGACTATGCAGGAACCATAAAATAATTTGATTTATCCAATGTATTTGCAAGCGTGTGACATCAAGCACCAATACTTTAACTACAGTAGTTTCTATCAATAGCAGGAAGTGAGGAAAAGACCTAAGGTCTCAGTGGACCAAAAGCTTCATGAGTCATTGCTGTAATGGGGCTTCCAAAACTCTTAT
>NW_007787177.1:5605-6531 GCF_000696425.1 Galeopterus variegatus
CCTGAATGGACTGATCCATTCTTGGAATAATGGGGGTGGTTCTGAGGCTTTAAAAGGAGAGGACGTGAGAGTCTCTCTCTGCTCCACCATTTCTGCCATTTTGCCTGGGTCACCGTCACCAATACTTTCACTTCATCAGACTTTGGACTTCCCAACCTCCAAAACTATAAGCAATAAGTTTTGTTTTCTTTATAATTAAAAAAAAGAGAGAGAGAGAGAAAGAAACGTACATTGGATGTTGTACAAACACAGGTCACAGGTCAATGGAGACTAAAGTGGGTCAGTAACGTACGAGGGGAGAAAATGGGGACGGAGTTTGAATTTTTTAGGGAAGTTCCCGAACAGGAAGGAAAAGGCAAGCAACTGAAGAAGTGGGGTCACGGAGGTCCTTCTTTTTTAAATGGGTGAGAAATGAGCATGTGTGAGCATCTATGGGAGGGATCCAGCTAAAAGGCGGAATACAAATAAAAGATGGGATCCTCGGTCATGTAAAGCTCCAGGGAAGGTGCAGGAGACCCCAAATCCCCCGGGGTGGAGGGACTGGCCTTGGAGAGGAGGGAACAAGACAAGGGAAGGCATGGAGGCCGATGGCTTGAAGGGAGGCCCATGGCTGGAGGGGAGGCCCCAGCTGGTGGCTGCTGTATTTTCTGTTAAGGTAAGCATGAGGTCATTTGCTGAAAGTGGAGG
Organism: Galeopterus variegatus; assembly: GCF_000696425.1. Classification (NCBI taxonomy): domain Eukaryota; kingdom Metazoa; phylum Chordata; class Mammalia; order Dermoptera; family Cynocephalidae; genus Galeopterus; species Galeopterus variegatus. The sequence continues at coordinate 6,293 of NW_007787177.1, forward strand.
AGTGGGATCTGAGATGGGGAAGAAGAGATCTGAAAGTCCCCGTGGAGCTTGAGGTGGGGAGCTCTTAGGAAGCGCTGAGACCTGGGTGCCTGCTCCTTCCCCAGCACACGCTGAATCAGCCACGGCCACGGCTGACCTGTACAGACCACTCTGCTCACACACCTGATCCCCTCTCACACTCTTTTTTTTTTTTTGTTTTGTTTGTTTGTTTGTTTTTAAAAAGATGACCAGTAAGGGGT
>NW_007787177.1:7480-8142 GCF_000696425.1 Galeopterus variegatus
CAGGCCTGCTAAGCCCCCGAAGAGAAGCCCGGCAGCCAAGGATGGCATGCTACCTAGAGGGAAGCAAACACAGGCCTGCGCTGTAAGGTCGGACACTTGACTCCCCTCCCTACACAGGAACACAGCACACGGAACTTTTCTCAGCATGGTTCATAACCAAGGCTTTCTCAAACAGGAAAATGTTGGGGGGAGTTTGCTATCTTACCAGAGAAGCCAGAGTCTTCCCACCCCATTCCCCTCCCCTCTAACAGGCAGGACTTTTCCATCTGAGGAGGGAAAAGGGCACTTCCATCTAAGAAGAGAAAAGATCTTCCATCCTTAAACTAGGCCCGATCAACTAAGGGCTGGAATTGTGTATGTGCAGGACCTCGTGTAAGTCACAAAAGGAAAAGGAAACAGGGCCAGTCAGTTAAAAAAAAATTGGAGAATAAGAATTGTGGTGTGTGCATGTTGGAGTGGGGATGCAGATAAGGATGGAGGTGGAGGAGGTGAACCAAGCACATTCACTGACACGCTCTACCTAGTTTAATGAGGAGACTTCAAAATACGAGTATGTGAAGATCAGAGGTTTCCTCCTACTTGAAGAGCCCAGAGATGGCATTTTAGGGTCCAGGCTAATATATGGCAGTAAATGAAAATAACTTACTCCCCCCCCCGCCTAT
>NW_007787178.1:0-844 GCF_000696425.1 Galeopterus variegatus
CAAACAGAACTGCAGTGAGATGAATGGGAGCAAGATGGAACACTTGGATGAGATACATTATAGACAAAAAGAAAGGGGGAGAATTCAGAACATACAGAGAAGTAACCAGCACCAAGGTTGTTACAAACTAAGAGAGCAATTACCACAGAAAAATCATGAATGGCAGTTTCAAGCACATCAGAAGATTCGAGTAAGGCACAGCCAAAAAAAGGTCATTAAACTGGATGATGATTTAAGTTATTGGTGAACTTTTGAAGAACTGAACTAAAGCCATATCAAGTGGATTAAAATGCAAATGACCAAGAAAAATGTTTACCAGAAAATATAACTTTGTATTGTCGGTTGTTCCACCCGCATATACAGAGCAGCTGAGAGAAATGTGTAGAGTCATTAAGGGTCTGCAGTGGATTCTGTCCTTTACATATTCCAGGCTTTCCCATGCTTAAAGTGGCAACTTTCAAAAGCTGCCTGGGACCACACCACTCAAGCAATTCCTGAATAACCTTATTAACTGATATGTGATTTATCACTGGATAACTGTTACCACTGCAGAATGAAGAATGTTTATTTCCAGGTTGGTCGTGAAACACTGTCCACTGCACCATGCATGTTACCAATAAAGACCCTGCTTCAGACTTTATGTCTCATGAGAATTTAGCATGTTGTAATCTTAGGATCAACTGGAATCAAGTATCAATGTGCCTTTTTGCGATGGTATCAGAAAGACCAGAGACCAATTTGCACTCAACTTAGATGGCTCCAAAATCCTGTAACCCTCCTATATCAACATGCCAACTTTCTCTTGTGTATGTATATTTCACTAATGTTAAATTTTATTTATTTT
>NW_007787178.1:1806-2537 GCF_000696425.1 Galeopterus variegatus
AGTTTGCCTTCTTGAAAACTGTCAGGTTGTGAAGAAGCCCAGGGCTTGCCTGTTGGATAACAAGGTCCCAGCCAAGAGCCAGCACAAACTGCTACCCTTGTGAGTGATGTTCTCTTCAAGGAACCAGCCTCAGTCAAGGCACCAGACCCCTATAGCCTCATTTGTAATTGCAGGTGACACCAGCATAGTACAGCCCAGCTGAGCCCAGCCCAAACACTAAATGATAGAATTATAAATGAATATTTTTTAAACCAGTAAGTTTTTGTTCATTTGCTACCCATCAAATTCTAACACCTCCAATCCCCTCAAATTTAGTATGTTTAACATATTGGTAGAATCAGATTATGTGACAAATACAATGAACAGAACTCCACAATCACACAAGTTGTTATAAGCACAGTAAATGTCAACCAGATGGACCTCAGCACGGTTGCTGGTAATAAGAGATGCCATGTGAACCATAAAAATAAATTCTCTTGAGATCACAAGACTATGTTTAAATTTGTACATGGCTTACTTTACATTTTAAGAAACTGATGAGAAGTAATTGTGCAATTCAATCTAATTTTCCCTTTTAAAATAATGGAATATAGGCTTCGATTAACTTCCTCTAGAACTTATGATTATTGAGATTAGATTAGTGACATGAAGTGCAATATAGTTATAATGCCCCCACGGGCCCATAAAATCCACAGAAAGCATTAGGAAAAAAAGGATAGTCATGTTCAAGG
>NW_007787179.1:0-2537 GCF_000696425.1 Galeopterus variegatus
CAGGTGTGGTGGAGTGACAGTCTGGCCGGGATCCTCTTCCCTGCCCTCCCAACACTGGCCGCGGGCTCCCCACACCACCAGCCCCGCCAGAGATCCGCGGGTGGAGAGGGATTGGTGGCCGGTCCACAGGCCCCGGGGGGCCCCGTGCTGAGGCACACAAGTGGCATGGCTCAGTGAGGAGCCGCGCCAAGCGAAGATGGCTGGCTTGCCCGATCTGAGCCGGCCGGCTCTGCCCCCATCAGAGAAAATGGAGGCAGCGCTGATGCAGGTGCCTAGTCTGGTGTGGTAAGCAGGAGCCGGGCGGGCCTTTGCCCCACAAGCGGGGCTGGGCTGGGGGTCACTCACAAAGCTCCCAGAGCTGGGCCGGTCCCAGTCCCGCCCCTTCCTCTCCGTCTCTGCCTCGCCGCTGCTGTCTTTCCTGGCCTTTGTTGCCTTGGGCTGCTCAGTCTCCCGGCATGGTTAGGGCGCTCTCAGGAATCTTCTTTTGCATCGGCCCTAAAACCTCGAGACTGTAGTCGCTTTTTTTCTTTGTAGATTAGTTGATCAGTGATTTATTTGTTTTTTATTGCTCTTGGAAATGCAAATAGTACTCTGGCAGCACAGCGCACACTTCTCAGGCTCGTTCTGTCCTCTGGCATGCCCGCTCCAGACCCGTCGCCATCTTCAATGCCCCAAAACTGTTTTATTTTTAAATAAGTATAGATTCACAGGAAATTACAAAAATAGCACATGAAGTCCAGTATATTCTTCACCCAGCTCCCCCTAGAGATGACATCTTACATATGCACAGTACAATTTTAAGATGGCATTGTTACATCACTCTTAACTGGACTGCAGACCTTGTTTAGTTTTCACCATATTTTACATGCATTCATTTGTGTGTGTGTGTATGTGTGTGTGCAATTCTATGCAACTGTATTTAGTGGATAGATTCTTGTAACTACCAACACAAATGAGATGCAGAACTGTCATCACAAAGGAACCTCTGCATGCTACTTCTTGTATCCACACCCCACCATCCTAGTCCCCTGGCAACCAGCAATCTCTTCTCCATCTCTACAATTTTGTCCTTTCAAGAATGTTATGTAAATGGAATTAAACAGCATATAATCTTTTGAGATTTACTATTTTTTTTTTACTGAGTTTAATGCCCTTGAGGTCCATTAGTAATAATATTTTTACTTATTTTACATCTTTTCTATTGTCTTTTCTCCTTGGAAAATGACATTTGCCCATTTCCCTATTTTTATAGAATGAGAAAATAAGACACAGGGAAGACAAGAAACTATCAGAAATCATAACTAGAACTCATGGCAGGTTTCTCAATACCCTAGTTCAGAGTTACTTAAAATAGTTCATTTCCCCTCAGACCACTTCTTTCTTCCTGACCAGTTTGGGACAGGTCAACTGAAGGTCATGGTAGAGAAACACAACTCACAGAGTGTTTAATCTGAAGTTGGTTCTATGAAAATCAAATGCTTAACTTTGCCTGCAGCAACTGTTGCATTATTGTACATTAGTAATAACTATCGGGTGGGTAACTTGGAAATCACACACATACTTTCTGTTAAGAGAATGTTTAAATCTGAATAGAATTTCTACACTCTTAGCTCAATAGTTAATTACTTCAAAAACAAGGGATGAATGCACAAACTATGTCTGCAAGTGGCATTTCCGGGTTTTCTTCTTTATCTTTTCTCATCTTTGGGGGTTTGCATTAAGGTCATCAAGTTCTGAAAGAGCCTGATAAGTATTCAACAGCTTTCTACAGTGGCGAGAATGTTTCTGGAAGGGGTAAGAATGTTTTCATCAAGTCCAAAAGCCGACATTAACAACATGAGGCCTGTACAATCCCATAAGTACTCTTGAAGAATCTTTGAAAGAAAAAGTATTGAGTACAAACAGGCCTAACATATCTCTGTAGCTACATTTTCTCAAGTGACCTCCTCCCAGGGCCACCCAGTTTGGATTGAGGGAGTGATTCACTTCAGTCTTTACCTGCTGCAGATTTTTCTCGCATGAAGCCCAGGAGAACATCCAAGGACCATGAGGCCCTTATTAGCTCCAAGTGCTGATTAGACTGCCTCAAGTGTTGAAGTACTTGAGATGAGTAGGATTTAGGAACAAGAGGGGGAAAGCCATCATTGTACAGTATCCCACAGAGTGTTTAATCTGAAGTTGGTTCTATGAAAATCAAATGCTTAACTTTGCCTGCAGCAACTGTTGCATTATTGTACATTAGTAATAACTATCGGGTGGGTAACTTGGAAATCACACACATACTTTCTGTTAAGAGAATGTCTAAATCTGAATAGAATTTCTACACTCTTAGCTCAATAGTTAATTACTTCAAAAACAAGGGATGAATGCACAAACTATGTCTGCAAGTGGCATTTCCGGGTTTTCTTCTTTATCTTTTCTCATCTTTGGGGGTTTGCATTAAGGTCATCAAGTTCTGAAAGAGCCTGATAAGTATTCAACAGCTTTCTACAGTGGCGAGAATGTTTCTGGAAGGGGTAAGAATGTTTTCATCAAGT
>NW_007787180.1:0-2537 GCF_000696425.1 Galeopterus variegatus
AAAGAATTATTGTTTTGGCTTCTGAATTTATCACATTAATCCCCACCCAACATCTCTAAAGACTCTATTAGTTAAAAGAAAAAACAGAAAATAACTGCATACAACAAAAAGATCTCAGTAATTCCAGAACATATCTTTAACTCTTTCTCACTGTGTCTCTCTCTGTCTCTCTGTCTGTGTCTCTTTCTATGGCTCTCTCTGAATCTGATTGTGTGTATGCATTGACTATCTGTGGGTAAGCTCAGAGAACAATCATTCATAATGCAATTTCCTTATAGAAAATCTTCCTCTTACTATACATAGAATAAAATCAAACTACCGTAAAATATGGTCCCTGGTAACCTTTATAGACCTGACTGCTCTTATTATTCCTCTGCAGGTCCCGTATGCTTCAGTTATATGTACTTGATGATTTCTAAAATCCTGAATGTTCTTCCATGCCTTTGTCCTGTGGGCATACTGGAACCTTGACCAAACTTGGGTCTGCTTGTTCAATGTCTACTATTCTTGCAAGACACTAGTCAAATGTTTCTTCCTCAAGAAATCCATGCTGTCTTCCTCATTTTCTACAAGACAAACTTTGTTTCATGTTGTTTGGGATTCCCATAAAATGGTTTATATGCTTCCATTTGAGCTTCTTTCTATGTTTCAATGATGTATTTATATGACTATATCTCTAGTAGATTGTGAAATGTATCTGAGGGCAAGAATTTTATCGCATTCCTTGAGGTATTGTATGCAGTACCTGCTATAATACTCAGCCCTTATTAGACTAACGAGTGTTGAATGAATGAATGAAGCTCTCTTGTAAGATACATCTGGGAACAGTAAATTATTTTGTCTAAATTCTAAATCATGGGTCACGAACATAGGTAGACACATTTTTCTGGGCTGAAATTCGGTCAATAGAATCCATATCAAGGACACTCAGCTCATTTACATAAAAAAGATTAAACACTGCAAACCATTATAAGTTTCTTCGTGTTTTATCCTAATTTGTAGCATCCAGTTATGAATGTATCATTAAGGTCTATAATAAATCCAGGCACGGTCCCGTCTCAGCGGAAAGCACATGTGTACTATCACCATCATATTTCCTCAGGAGCTGAAGTACAAGTGTAAGTATAGAAGGCATAATAATCATCAGGTTTTTTAAAGTCCACAGGTATGTACCTTAATGACACATTAAGAAGCTATTATTTTCCAAGTACATTAGTAAGTTTTTTTTTTAAATAAACATGATATGTATCTACATAATAAATGGTGGATCCGTATTCACTAAAGGTGCTTACTTTTAGATTGCAGAGTTATTTTCAATCGGTCCTATAAAAGTGAAAAAAAATATTTAGAAAAAAGCAATGTTCATTCTTGGAAGATGAATTATCTAATACACTCTCTAATTTCTGTTTAATTAAAGATGAAATCACAGCTACCACAAACTATTTTTTTCCTAGTGAATTTTCACAGGAGAAAATATTCAAAGAATATTTACTAACAACAAATTGAGTGGCCCCTCTTCTATAGAACAATGATATATATGTCCACCAATTTATCTTATGATTTAAAGCAGATAATAAAAATATAGCAAGAATGTTTCTGCTACTTTTTTTCTTTTTTGGCCTTACAGAAGTTTGTGTGGTTATTGCTTGCAATTGAATAATGCTGTCAGAAGCCATGGTGTTAATCATGTTGAAAAATTAGAGATAAAGCCAGATATGGAAATAAAAGTTCTACATGAATATAGACAATATGAAAAAATAATAAGTGAAACAAATGACATAAAGCATGTAACCAGACTTAATCTGAGGCAGCTATAATGAGAATGTTGGAGATATAAACTAAATGATCTTTGTAATTACTAAGATCATAAAAGCATATGAAAGGTTTGCAAATTTCCATTATTGTGACACTTTCTTATTACCCTGAATGTTTCACAAAATGCTACCAACAACTATTTACATAAAATTATAAGTATAAAGTGCCAGAAAAACAGAATCAAAATGTTGGCGACCTCTCACATATGTACGATAACTAAACATTAAACTAATTTCTTAAAAATGATTATTTCTTTGGTATTTATATTTCAGATGAATTTCAGCAGCTAAAAGACCTTCATAAATGGCTTGAGTTGTTATGTCTATACAGCTCTTAAGCCTTTAGGAAAGAAAAATACACCAAATACCTCATATAAAACTTCCTATTGTTGTATCTCTTAACACTTTGCTGAAGGAATGGGGCTATTCTTCAGACACAGCAAAAGTCACACCTCCAGCTATTTTTTCTCAACTGCAGATGCACTTGGACTCAACAATTACATCACTTTATAATTTAAAAATTAAATTTAGAAGAAAGTGTGTTACTATAGAACAAGCCCATTTAGAATATTATGTTTTGAAAGACTGTCACATAGAGGTTTGTCTTAGACTCACATTTGATTTGAGATGAGGGATGGAATCAGCTTAACATTTGAATTGAGGTGAGGGATGCGATGTTCTAGTGTTAGTGCAAATGCTAAAGTGCATTATTTTTTTTTTTTT
>NW_007787181.1:0-2537 GCF_000696425.1 Galeopterus variegatus
AATTCTTAGGAAACATCAGACAAGTTCAAAGTGAGAGACATTTTATAGATATTTGGCATACGTATACTCTTAAGGAGTTGAAATGTCATGAAAGTCAAGTAATGAATGAAGAATTATCGCAGACTGATGTTGACTAAAGAGACAAAATACATAGTAGCAACATGTAATTCCAGTTTCTGAACTGAATGCCAAATTCTGAACTGAATTCCAAATTAAATATAAAGGGTATTTTGGGACTTATTAGTGAAATAGCAATGTAAATAACATTTAGAGGGTCCTATTATTTCAACATTAATTAATTAATTAATTCATATGTTTATTTATTTATTTTTTCTTCCAAATTTTATTTTATTTTGTCAAAATACAATGTGGTTGATTATTGTGGACAATTACCAAAACTTCCCTCGCCCATCCCACTCTCCCCCTTTCCTCTCCCCCCTCCCTCCAAACAATGTCCTTTCTATTTGCTTGTCATATCAACTTCACGTAATTGTAATTGTTATGTCTTCTTCCCTCCCCTCCCCCCTGGTTTTTTGTGTATTTATTTATGTATTTTTAGCTCCCACAAATACGTGAGAACATGCGATATTTCTCTTTCTCTGCCTGACTTGTTTTACTTAATATAATTCTCTCTAGGTCCATCCATGTCATTGCAAATGGGAGTAGTTCATTCTTTTTTATGGCAGAGTACTATTCCATGGTATATATATATACCACACTTTCTTTATCCAGTCATCCATTGATGGACATGTATGTTGGTACCTTATCTTGGCTATTGTAAATAGAGCTGTGAGGAACATGGGGGTGCAGATATCCCTTAGACATAATGATTCCCACTTCTCTGGGTATACACCCAGAAGAGGGATTGCTGGATCATATGGAAGATCTGTCTGTACTTGTTTGGGAAACCTCCAAACTGCTTTCCATAATGGTTGTACTAATATACAGTCCCACAACAGTGTAGGATTGTTCCTGTGTCTCCACATCCTTGCCAGCATATCTTATTCACCATCTTTTTGATTATAGCCAGTCTAACTGGTGAAAATCACCCTTTTCAAAGTGAAAACTAAAACATTTTTGGTCTTTGATATTAGGTGAGCAATTTATTTTCGTATGAGAAAAGTAATACCATTATTTACATATACTAACAATTTCTTAACACCTGTAATTATTTTCTTCATAAGTGAAGAATAAATATTGCCAATGGGCATATTGAAAAAGTGCTCAGCATAAAAATGTTATAGAGACATGCAAATTAAATTTTTAAACCTCTACAAAAAAACTCTTGGAGTTGATAAATGATTTCAGCAAAGTATCAGTATACAAAATCAACACACAAAAATCAGTAGCATTTCTATTCTCCAATGCCCTCTCCATTTTCCCAGGCAGGATTTGTCTCCTTCATACCCAAAATGTGCAATATCCATCACTTTCCACACTTTCATGGTGTACTCAATCTGCAGCACCACCAAGGATTGTGGGGCAGATACTCACACAATGCCTGTGCCACATTTGTCACACAAGGGCAACTTCTGAGTATTTCCAATCGATGCAGCCCCCATGGTAAGAGGAGCTTTAACACTTTTGAATCCTGAGGGTTCTTGGGGATCCCCTGAAATGAGGAAAATACTCTCATTGGCCATTAATAGCAGAATTGCGTTAGTATCATTTAGTTGTTCAGAGCCACATATGTGTGTGTGTGTGTGTGTGTGTGTGTGTGTGTCCAGGCAAGGTCCTGGTGGACTGAATCAAACAGATGTGACTCTGCTTTGTGATCCTGGACAAGTTACTTAACTTCTCTTAATGCCTGTTTCCTTTTCTATGAAACAGGAGATAATTTTTCCCTTAACTGCTGCAGAGAAATATACATACACACACAAACCCAGCCGTCCTACAGTACCTAGCACATGGTCAACTCACAGAACACAAATTACATCACATTCTGATTAAATACATGCAAACACTGATCAGATAACTTTAATGTCTTACATGGATATAATAAATAACTAAATAAAATCATTATCTGAGAATCAAAAGACAGAGTATTTATATGCAGAAAGGAAACCCACATCACAAAAAGAACAAAATCATTACAGTACAAGAGTTTATGTTTAGGATGACAAAAACGTTTTGGAAATAGGTAGAAGCAGTGATCACGCAGCATTGTGAACATAATTAATTCCACACAATTGTATATTTTAAAATGCTTAAAATGGTAATCTTTAGGTTGTATATGTTTTATCAAAATTTTAAAAATGTTTGAGGTAGCTAACAAAACAGTAAAAATATAAAAAGTAATTAAAGTAAAAACTTTAAATCACAACCATGTTAAAAGAGGCCAACACAATACATCAATCAGTTGGATGTGTATGTCCCAAACATTTGTTTTATGGGAGTAGAACCGTCGTTGCCAGGGTCTGGGAGGAGGGGAAATGAGGAGTTATTGCTTAATGGGAAGTTTTGGGAGATGAGAAAATATTCTCAATATGGAAGAGGTGGTAGCTGTGCAACAATGTTAATGTGCTTTATGCCCCTGA
>NW_007787182.1:0-782 GCF_000696425.1 Galeopterus variegatus
AATTTACTGCTGTTACAAAAATTAATTTATTATTTGTAATTTTCTTACTTCCAAAAAGATTGGAGTGGCGGAACACAAAAAGTACACATGATTTATTAAGATGTTTATAAAATTTTTATCTTAAGAGAGATGCACTAAAAAACCCTGAAATTAGAGGAATTTATAGTACATTTTTTAAGTAAATGGTTACAACATTTTCTAGACTTTAGAAGCACAGATTATTTTAAATTTCCTTTGTTAAGATTTTATTCAACTATTTTCCCTTATATTCCAGCTAGAACTGAAAACCTGTAGCCTAAAAACAGAACCTAAACTTAAACAAACAAAAAAGCAGAGTTGACAAAATTAGCACTCATCTCTGAGGACTCTGAAGGTCATCTACTTTAAGATAACAGTGAAATTGCTTTTTGACAATTTCTACCTAATACCATTTAGTCCCCTGTTATGGAAACCACCATCCATCTTCACCTAATTGACAGATTTAATGCTCACGATAGACCTGAGACTTAAATACACATCAATCACAACAACTCCTTGAATTTCTTAAGACAAGTGAATAGATACCATGTGGGGGAGAGGGGAGATAGGAACTGGGGAAGAGGAACGGGTGAAGGGTCATGAAAATCAACTACAATGTATATTGAGACTTTAAAATTTTTTAAAAAGATACATTTGGAAGTATCCCTAAAACTCCTCCCACTTATAGAATATTTAAAGCTAAAACTATTCAGTGGGATTATAAAATGAAAAAGGGTTTTTCAGGAACTATAAATGAAGGATAA
>NW_007787182.1:1585-2537 GCF_000696425.1 Galeopterus variegatus
AAAAAAAAAAAAAAAACAGTCCTGAGGTCACAGTGTACTTTTTCAGATTTGTCACTCTCAATTTCCAATATTTTAAAATATATAAATCTAATGTGAACTGGCTGAAAACAAAACAAAACAACCCCTAAAACCAAATCTTTATCTCTACAATGTAGTTCCTTACTGCAAATTTATTAAGATAACAGATATACTTTGCTTTCCTATCCTCCAATCTTTAAACTGTAAGGAATTAAAGTGTAATGTTGAAATACACAAGATTCTAGGCAGCTTTCTCCACATTCTAAGATGAAGATATCTTATCAAATATATTTTAGAGCATGGATCAAGATGTATTCCACAAGTATATGATGGCAATTCTATTGATAATGAATGAATAATCAGACTTTGCTTAACTTCATCTTTTTCACTTAAACAGAACTCATTATTGTTTACTATTTGCTTAGGAAGTAAAATATGAGAAGAGTGATGGCTTAAGAGGGTGTGAGGTAAGTACAGTCATTTTCTCTCTGTAAATTCCATATGAGTACTGCTGTAGTGTAGATATGTTTATCCCCTGAAAGCTCATGTTGGAAACTTAATTCCCACTGTGACAGTTTTAAGAGGGTGAGAAATCCTATTACAGTAATTGAAAGGTAGAGCCTTTAAGAGGTGATTAGATCATGAGGACCATGCTCTAGTGAATGGATTAATCCATTGATGGTTTAATGGTGGTTATGGGTGTGGTTCTGATGGCTTCAAAAGGAGAGCTCATGAGAAGCTCTCTCTCTTTCTTTCTCTCTCGCTTCTGCCATTCTTGCCATATGATACCCTGTGGCACTTAGAGTCATCACTAAGAATGAGGCTCTCACCAGATGTGTTCCCTGGACTTGGACTTACCAATTACCAAAACCGGTTATAAGTGATAAATATTATTTCTTTACAAATTACCCAGTTTCAGATATTTCTGTTATAA
>NW_007787183.1:0-2537 GCF_000696425.1 Galeopterus variegatus
GATTGGCATGAATATTGGAAATGCTGAGAAACTATTTTAAAATTTGAGTCTTAATTTTCACTACTTAATAGACCTGGTCAAGCAGTCAGTAGTTTGTTCCCTGATTTCTTGTTTGCCAAGTGGATTTTCAGAATATCTTTAAATGAGTGTGGATTAACTAAAGCAGACAAAATCCTTGCTTTTCAAACTTCAGCTAATTCATTTACTTGAAAAGTGGAAAAAAAATTATTTTTTGTTCATTTTAAATACTTTTTCAGTGTTCACCATAATTTGAGGTGAATTTGTTTCGGATGTAGTTCTGTTTTTTTCCTCCCATCTTATTTAGAGCATGACTAAGTTAAAAACATTTTTTTCGGGCCGGCCCGGTGGCGCACTGCTATGGTGCGCCGCTTGGGAAGCGCGGCGGTGCTCCCGCCGAGGGTTCTGATCCCACATACAGACTGGTTCCCGCTCACTGGCTAAGCGAGGTGCGGGAGCAACACCGAGGGCTGCGATCCCGTTGCCGGTCCCGGTCCCGGTCCGGTACAGGGGCGACACTGAGGGTTGCGATCCGTTGCCGGACACGGAAAAAGACCAAAAAAAAAAAAAAAAACACATTTTTTTTTTCTAAAGCAGTAGTTCTCTTGGCTACATATTAGCATACCTAAGGAACTTAAAAAAATACCTCTCTAGCTGCCCAGAAGCAGGCAAAAAACAGAGCAGCCCGTGGGTCCTAGGCAGAATCCGAGGACAGCCTCCCGTGCTTGAAAATAGGCAAAAAGCGCACTAAAAACACCACTTCCACCCGGGTGGCCCGCCACAGCCATGGCTGCTGCAAAAGTGGCTTGGCACCACAGCAGAAGCCACAGCTACCGTGCAGGCGACCCACCAGGCACTCGACTGCAGTGACCCAAGGAGAGTCACAGCAGAGACCAGAAAAAGAAGAACGTCTCTCTCCTCAAAGCCAACTCCAGCATAATAGAAGAAGCAACTGATCTGCCATGCCCCTGCTTTTTTTCTAATTTTAATAATTTCTGTCTTCACTCTTTTATTCTTGGTCAGTCTGAATAAAGGTGTGCAAATTTTGTTGCTCTTTTTAAAGAATCAAAAAAAAAATGCCTATTAAGCAGTCTACAAAGCACCATTGATATAAACATTTTAATCAAACATTAACTTTACATAATTCTTTTAGGGTATAATAATCTTTATATACATTGAATAACTTGTTAAATATGTAACTATCCTTCATTTTCTTTGACAGACTTTATTATGGGAGATTGTAATCAAGCTCAAAACTCCTTTCTCATTATGATCTAAGTTTTTTTCCTTATATTGAAATGAAAAGCAGAATGGTTGTATAGGTGCTCCAAGTATGGTTTCAGTTTCTACTGAACGCGTATCTCTTTCATACCATCATAAAGTTGAAAAATCTTAAGTCAAACTATCGTAAGTTGGAGACTGTCTATATCTCTACTTGTGGATGATACCTCTAAAAGCCCAGGGTATGTACAAATGTTTCCTAAAACTAAGTTCAGCCAGGTTGCAAGATATAAGATAAACACAGTAAAAAAAAAAAAAAAAAACACATTTTTTTTTTCTAAAGCAGTAGTTCTCTTGGCTACATATTAGCATACCTAAGGAACTTAAAAAAATACCTCTCTAGCTGCCCAGAAGCAGGCAAAAAACAGAGCAGCCCGGGGGTCCTAGGCAGAATCCGAGGACAGCCTCCCGTGCTTGAAAATAGGCAAAAAGCGCACTAAAAACACCACTTCCACCCGGGTGGCCCGCCACAGCCATGGCTGCTGCAAAAGTGGCTTGGCACCACAGCAGAAGCCACAGCTACCGTGCAGGCGACCCACCAGGCACTCGACTGCAGTGACCCAAGGAGAGTCACAGCAGAGACCAGAAAAAGAAGAACGTCTCTCTCCTCAAAGCCAACTCCAGCATAATAGAAGAAGCAACTGATCTGCCATGCCCCTGCTTTTTTTCTAATTTTAATAATTTCTGTCTTCACTCTTTTATTCTTGGTCAGTCTGAATAAAGGTGTGCAAATTTTGTTGCTCTTTTTAAAGAATCAAAAAAAAAAAAATGTCTATTAAGCAGTCTACAAAGCACCATTGATATAAACATTTTAATCAAACATTAACTTTACATAATTCTTTTAAGGTATAATAATCTTTATATACATTGAGTAACTTGTTAAATATGTAACTATCCTTCATTTTCTTTGACAGACTTTATTATGGGAGATTGTAATCAAGCTCAAAACTCCTTTCTCATTATGATCTAAGTTTTTTTCCTTACTTCTTTTCTGCATCTCTTATGACAGTTTAGAATTTCCTAAATCAGATAGTTAAGAACATTTTTATTTTAAGAGTTCATCATATTATTAATTCTATATTATTAAAAAAAATAAAAAATAAAACTTTTTATTGTGAAAAATTTCAAGCATATCCCCAAATGCAGAGAAATGTATAACCCCCCATTTACCCATTAAAAAAGAAAAGAAAAGAAAAAAACCTCTCTATTGCCAGAGACTAATTTAATTGGTCTGGATG
>NW_007787184.1:0-2536 GCF_000696425.1 Galeopterus variegatus
ATAAATTATTGATAGCAGCACTATGTTTGGGCTTCCCCAAATGTGATGATTCTTGTAACTGAGCATGTGCTTCCTGGGCCTGTGTAAGTAATGCCTATGGGTTGTTACAAGAGATATTGTTTCCTGTTGGGGCATGAGGCATTTAAGGCAGGCTGCCTCTTGCAGTTGATTAATGTGAGTCTTCTCCCCAGGTCTGAACTGTCCCTGGGAAGCTGTGTGGACTGCTGTCATTGATGAGGAATGCTTGACACTGCCCTGCTGACAACCTGTATTTCCGGTCCTGTGTCCTTTTAAGTGAACCTGATACCGAGTGTGGCCCATGGTCATCTAATTTTGTTTTAAACTTATAAGGATCCTTAGTCTGATATTAGGTGGATTGAATTGTGTCTCCACTGTGACTGTTGTGACGGTTGGAAATAATATGATAAATGAATGGTGGGGCCTTGAAGAGGTGACTAAGTTGATAGTTTAATGGTGGTCAGTCATGGACATGGTTCTGAGGGCTATAAAAGGAGAGTGCATAGAGTCTCTCTCTCTCTGCTTCCACCATCTTGCAATGTGACACCCTGTGCCACTAAAGACACCACCAAAGGAGACCCTCACCAGATGTGTTCTCTGGACTTTGGGCTTCCAAGCCTCTGAAACTGTAAGCAGTATATATTGTTCCTTTGTAAGTTACCCAGTTTCAGGTATTTTGTTATAGGCAACAGAAACGGACTTAGTACAGCATTCATACTAAAATAAACTCTAAATGAACTATAAATTATTGATAGCAGCACTATGTTTGGGCTTCCCCAAATGTGATGATTCTTGTAACTGGGCATGTGCTTCCTGGGCCTGTGTAAGTAATGCCTATGGGTTGTTACAAGAGATATTGTTTCCTGTCGGGGCATGAGGCATTTAAGGCAGGCTGCCTCTTGCAGTTGATTAATGTGAGTCTTCTCCCCAGGTCTGAACTGTCCCTGGGAAGCTGTGTGGACTGCTGTCATTGATGAGGAATGCTTGACACTGCCCTGCTGACAACCTGTATTTCCGGTCCTGTGTCCTTTTAAGTGAACCTGATACCGAGTGTGGCCCATGGTCATCTTGTGAATAAATGATAAATTGGATCTAAAAATATCCCTTGGACTACATTGAACCCATTCTCTTATGCTGTTTTAAAATTAGCTTTAAATGCTTATGTATGCCTTATACAGCATTTGAAATAAGATCAGAGCCCTAATACTATTATGTGTATTTTAAATTTCTGTGCCATATTCATTTTTACTTTTTGTTTTGTTTGTTTTATCTTCTCAGATAGTGTTGTATTATTTAGTATATGCAGTAATATTGAACATGCCCATACAATATGAGAATATTTATGTAGAGAATTTGCATTATGAATGCAAACATAAGGTGACGTCTGTTTTTCCTAAGGAATAATCTTAGGGAAAATCTCTCATGCTTTGATATACACAGTAATATATTTCAATTTATTCTTTGAATAATTAGAAAGTGTTTATTTTTCTCCAGGAATCGAGAGATTTATGAAAAGGTAATCACATTTTCACTAAAGAGAGTATCTATTTGGCATTTGGAAAGTAGATTTAAAAATGCCTTTTGTATGTCTGTAAACATCTGTGTTATCTTCATCTCCAATTTTTGTTCTGTGGTTCCCAGCATACACTATAAATGTGAAATGGCTGCACCACAATGTACCTTTGAGTCTACAATTTAAAATATTAAATATAAAGTGAAAAGACGAGGTGGAAGACCAATTATAGTGACTTTGTTTCAGATTTGTAACAATACAAAAATGTGCAGATATTAAGCTCAATTAAAAACCGTAAGTAGAGTTTAGTTTGTTTTCATAACTGACTAAGATAATGAATTTTACTTAGCTTTCCTCCTCAGTGTTTTTCCTGATATGGAGAGGTTTGGGGCCCACCGGCAAATAAACTTGCTTACTTAGGACAGGAGGATGGGCAAGCAACAGAAGTTACAGCAATTTCTACTGGTTC
Organism: Galeopterus variegatus; assembly: GCF_000696425.1. Classification (NCBI taxonomy): domain Eukaryota; kingdom Metazoa; phylum Chordata; class Mammalia; order Dermoptera; family Cynocephalidae; genus Galeopterus; species Galeopterus variegatus. The sequence goes on from NW_007787184.1 coordinate 2,001, forward strand.
ACCAATGCGATCTGTATATTGTTTTTATTTTCTAGATTGGTTTCAGGCAAGTGAGAAGAGGGAGCACATGTATAAGGTCAGCAAATATAATAAGTGACAACTGTTATTTTACAAATTGTGCTATGAAAACTGTCTAACTGCATTGATCACCCAGGTGTAGAAATGGCCATGCTGTGGACCGTAAAGAAAAGTGGTGCATATTAAGGAGCCAGGCTTTTAAGTTTGGGCAGCATTGGTGCTGGGTGGAGCTCTTCACTAAATACCTGGAAAGAGAATGCTTTTATGGGAAAAGAGTTTGTGTCTTGTGATGTTTTGAGTTACTTATTCAATGTGATTTTTTTAGCACTTGATGCTACGTGTAGTGTTGGGTACTGAGGCATTTATGAAGATGAATTGACTATAATCCTCACCACTGAGTGCTTCACTATCAAAGGAGATGCATGCACAAATGAACAAGGGGTTTTCAAAGCAGAATTGAGGAGCTTAATTCTGTTTAATAGAAAATCTTCTGAGAGAAGATGGTGTTCAGGCTCGTT
>NW_007787185.1:0-2536 GCF_000696425.1 Galeopterus variegatus
GGGCGAACTTCCTGTGGGGACCAGGACTTGAGCTGCATGGTTAAGCTAAATTGCTGCTCTGCTGCTGATTCCCTGGGGAAGGCTTTTTGTGCAGCTCAGGATTTAATGGTTGACTTTATTGGTACTTCCAGGTCTCATGAGTTACGGTACACCTGGGTTGTATAGAAACTCTGCTCTGGGCCTGAGTCTTTTCAGCAAACTGCATCCCCTGCAGTTCTGTATTCCTGTCCAGTTTCCACTCTGTGGTCCTATGCTGAGTGGGGGACAGATCGGCTGTCCTTGCTGTGCCCCAGTGTTTCCCCAGTGGGCCTGTCTCCCCCACTGCCCATGCTCAAAATACTTCCCATGGGACGAGCCATGTGCCAGTCCCTTGTGATGACTCAGTGGCCTCTAAATGGCTCCTTTTTTTCAGTTGTTGTGGCTCCTTACACCTATGTGGGTCCACAGGAACCCTGTTAGTGGTCTTGCTGGCCTGGGGGCCACCAAGGCCCTCTTTTCCCCTGCTGCCTCCAAGCAACTCCATCCAAAGGGCACAGCTGCAGCTTTTGCCAGCTTTTGCTCTATGTGCTCAGCAGCTCCAGCCTTGAAGTGGCAGAGGCTTGAAATGGTTGGAGTGGGTTTTTCTTTCTCTCATCATAGCTTCTTCCTTCTTCATGCACTCCATAGGTCTTTCCTCCTTTTCCCCTGAGCTCTAGTAGCCTCAGCTTGGCTGTCATTGCTTTTTTAATACTTGTAAATTGGTTGATTTGTAAGAGAATGATGCTGGGGACTATCTATTCTGCCAACTTGACTCGAAGCCCCTATACCTCAGAATTTAGAATTTGGTACCCACCCACCCTCCGAGATATGAATGAATGAATGAATGAATGAATGAATTCAATCACTCAAGAAATATTTATTAAATACCTATTGTGGTATTCAATACCTACCATGCCCTGGCATGAGCTATTAACTAAAGAGTGTCAGTCCCAGTTTCAGTCTAGGAGTAAAGATAGACATTAACCAAATAATGAAAAACCGTCTACTGGTGGAAACGCTGTGAATGAGGGGTAGGTAAATGGAACTCCAGGTGTGTATAATAGGGGAGCTGACCTCCTCTTACAGGAGGGGTCCAGGAAGAACTTTTCCTGATAAAATCAACGATTGAACTGAGCTCTGAAGGGTGGGTAGGGGTTAATAAGAGTAGGTATGGGGGTTGGGAGGTGGCAGTGTTCTTGGCAGAGTGTTGGCAAATTCCTATGGAAGTGAGAAAATGTTCCATGTGTGCAGAACTGACACTGTCAGACGTGTGGTTAAGTTTGGGGTCTGGATGCCTAAAGCAAATGAGATATAAAATAAAATCCTCATAGTAGAAAACTGGGATTAAATTTTATATTAAAATTTTTTGGATTCAATTTTTAAACGTAAGAGCAAGATTTGTTTGTTAGACAAATATCTGAAAAACATAGTAAAGTGCAAAGAAGAAAAGTATCACTCATAGCCACACACCCAAACAAAAACCATTCTTAACATCTTGGTTGTTTTTATTCCCCAGTGCTTTCCCTATGTGTGGGTTTAATAAAAACATTGAAATCCCACTATGTATATCATTTTGCATGTAGCTGTTTTTTTACTTATGATTAAGGTTTAAATATCAACCCATATTGTTATGTATTCTATGTAAGTATCCTTTTTAGTAGTTGTGTAATATTCCACTCCATTTAATCTGTGGAGCAGGTTCCATCCTGGTTCTGAGTCCACATGGAAGATGATCCATGAAAGGGTATGCAGTCTTCTGACATTCCACAGAGCTCAGCAGCACCCAGACAAGGTTAGAGCTTCTGACAAAACTGGATCTTCGCTGACAAAATAATATGGGAATTGGGACTTACAGTTTAGTGGGGGAGACAGACATTAATCAAGTAACCACAGACATGTGACACTTACCCAGGAGGGCATATGGTGTCCTGAGAGTTTATGATAGTGGGTATTTGGCTTGGTTTGGAGTCAGGGCAGTATTAAACTTTATATTAAAATTTTTTGGATTCAATTTTTAAACGTAAGAGCAAGATTTGTTTGTTAGACAAATATCTGAAAAACACAGTAAAGTGCAAAGAAGAAAAGTATCACTCATAGCCACACACCCAAACAAAAACCATTCTTAACATCTTGGTTGTTTTTATTCCCCAGTGCTTTCCCTATGTGTGGGTTTAATAAAAACATTGAAATCCCACTATGTATATCATTTTGCATGTAGCTGTTTTTTTCTTATGGTTAAGGTTTAAATATCAACCCATATTGTTATGTATTCTATGTAAGTATCCTTTTTAGTAGTTGTATAATATTCCACTCTATTTAATCTGTGGAGCAGGTTCCATCCTGGTTCTGAGTCCACATGGAAGAAGATCCATGAAAGGGTATGCAGTCTTCTGACATTCCACAGAGCTCAGCAGCACCCAGACAAGGTTAGAGCTTCTGACAAAACTGGATCTTCATTGACAAAATAATATGGGAATTGGGACTTACAGTTTAGTGGGGGAGACAGACATTAATCAAG